>NC_143159.1:18663141-18963141 GCF_041381405.1 Jatropha curcas
CTTTGTGAGAATAGAATATGGATAAGAATCACCTCACAATGTTCTAATTATAAAAGATAGAAAGTCTGTGCGAAGTGCAGCTATTGATTAGAACAGCTTCACACTGACTTATATACTATCAGAGCTTCTTTATGAAGGAAAGTCATTGAAATTGGAACTTCCTCATAAAGTTTGAGAAATCATATAAAGCTATGTGAAAGACAGTTATTAAATTCAAAACTTTTTCACAGAGCCTTAATCAAATATCAGAATGACTTTATGATGGAAAGCTATCAGGATTAGAATATCCTCATAAAGTTTAGAAAATTAATTAGAAACACAATCAGTGAAATATACTGTGAATAGAACAACAGTTAGAACATGGTATATTCACTTTATTAGAATACCAGAGTTCTAATGTTCAGAATAGATAAGACTTATTACCATTTTAGAACATCTGAATCATTAACAATTTTAGCGTTTCTAAAAATTAAACAAAAGTGTTATAAAGACAGTATCAAGCAAACTTCAGAAATAAAAGATCAACACAGAGAATTATAGTGGTTCGGCACTAATTCGCCTACATCCACTCCCCAAGATGCATCTTGAGATCCTCAACTATGTTATCTCTTTTAAAGGGTAAGAGACAAACCAACAGTACAAGGCAATAGATCAACACCTAGATCTACCCTTTTGTCCCACTAGATTTTCCAAAGGTTCTAGTTAACCTCAACCCTTTCTATTTTTGGCAGAGTACAGAAAACTCAATTCAAGACATTAATATCCCACACATGGAGAAGGTCGCTTGATAACCTCTATCTCAATAGCTTCTAACCTAAGCTATTACACACAAAAGTTTAATCAAATAAGAGCCTGTCTACTATAGATTACAGAATCTAAATAGACAGAAAGAAACGCCCATATAAGCACAGGAAAAACAGTTTTATCAGATTAGAAGATCGATTAGAACACAGAACTGTTTTTCAAAAGTAATTGTAAAAATTCTTTTCACTTTAAATATTGAAAAACGTTAAGTGTAGAGATGAAAAGAAAATGGGGGTAGAGAGTAAGTTTTGAGAGATAAAGATTTGATCAATGAGAAAATGCTCTTAAAACAAAAACTCTTACTTCACCAATGTTTAAGACGTGAAAGCTCCTTTATATAGCGAGCTAAGAAGCTGTCGCCTTTGGAAAGAGATTTTATTTTGAAATCAGAATATCTTCTTTCCTTATTTAGAAGATATGAAAATCTTTGTTACCAAAAGTTTATATTATCCTTTTTGGTAAGAGAATAAAACATGATTTTTACTTTCCTTTAACCAAAAGATTTTCGGCAACATTATTTGGAAAATATTTTGCGGAAGGATGCTCTTATTAAAAATGAAAAAGATTCCCCTTCGTTCTTAAGGTAAGAAAAAAAAAGATTTAAGTACTTTAGATCTTTCAAAATATATTTCCGAAAAGTGTATGATTTTATTACCAAAAACATTAGAGAAGAAATCTCTTTAGTTTTAGGAAAATAAATCATTTCGATTTAAATAATATTTTCGAAAAAATAAAATATTTTTACGATAGAAATAATTTTGAAGAAATCTAATTTTCCGAAAAATATTTTTGAGAGAGAAAAATAATTTTTGTGCTCATATATGGATTTTCTCTCTATCCTACAAAGTGTCCTAAATACCTAGTTACTAGGTTCTTCGAATAACTTCACACTCAATGTAGGACTTGCCTTGTATGATTTCTTTCCATACACATTCTGCATAAAAAAAATATTAGCACAAATAATATAATTTTAAATTTATTTGTTTTGTATTAATCATCAAAATTCGAGATTAGAAATTGACCCTTGAGCCAACAATCTCCCCCTTTTTGATGATGACAAAACCAATAAATTTAGTAAACATAAAAGTATGTGCTCCCCCTGAATTTTATGCATATAAGTTCTAAACATGCCAAAAGATTTTAATATAAAGCAAATTAGAACATGTATTTTGCTCCCCCTGAATAGATGCAATAAAACTATTTTGTAAAAATTAGAACTAGGGAGGCCTTTTAGAAACTGATTTTAGAACTAGCAAAACATAGGCAAGATATTCTAAGTTCTAATAATCAGAGCATATGTAAATATATATTAGAACTAGCAGAGATAGACAAGATGTTCTAAGTCCTAATAATTAGAACATATGGTCAGAGCAAAAGCAACAGAAACTGATATTAAGAACAAAAAATCTTACGTCCAACCTGCAAAACAGTCGTTAGAGTAAGAATCTAAATTCTAAAAACACTCAGCTTATCATATAGAAAATATGCTCGACAACATAGACCATATAGAAAGCAATAGCCATCAGCAATCAACACAGATATAAGTACCTTAGTTACTAAGTACGTACCAAAACATTCAGAATATCACCAAAATACCTGCGTTCTCCCCCTTTTTGTTATCATACAAAAGGGTTAGACACAATTAAAGCAAAATAAAGAAAAATAAACAGTTCAAAAATATAATCCTACGAAGATAAAGCAAAAATAAATTGTTCGAAACATATAAGAAACAAATCAGAGAGGCTTAGAATCAGTTCTAAGTCTCTTAGAAGTCCTCAAGTTCTTAGCTGGAGCAGTCTCAGAAGAACTCTCTGGCCTTTTAGAAGATGGGTGTAGTGGAGGCTTCCTTCCATGAGTTTTATGCTTTCCTACAGTGTGCTTCATGTTCTTTGGTTTCTCTGAGGAGGGGATGTAGGTTGTTCCTTTCACTCTGAGAGTGGCTAACTTCCTTGTATTTACATCCTTCATTCTTTCCAAAGTCTTGATGAGAGATTGATTCTGTCCAATTATAGTCTGACACTGCTGTATTGCCTCATCAAGTTCTTTGTTGTGCTCTTCTATTAGCTCCTTTTCTATTCTCCCCAGCATAATTTCCCTGCTTCTTTGAGCCGACAACAACTCAGACTCTTGTTCTGTCTTATCCTCAGTTGTTTTCTCTTCATCACTAATTTCTAGCTTCTCAGTTTCAGCATCACTACCTTCTTCCAATTTTTTCCCTTTTTCTATCTTTTCAGGCTCTTTCTTCTTTTCTGTTTCTTCTTTTTCTGATTCTTCTTTCTTTGTAGTACTCTCCATTTCAGTTTTCTCTTTTCTCTCTTCTTCTAATTCTTCTTCTTGTGTTTCTTCTTTCTCTTCTTCTGCCTTTTCTTCTGTCTTCTTTTCCTCTTCTCTTACTTTCTCTTCTGATTTCTTTTCTTCTTCTACTATTTCATCTAACTTTCCTTTTCCTTTTTCTTTTCTCTTCTTCTCAATTTCTTCTTTACTTTTCTTGTCCTTCATTACTTTTTCTTTCTTTGTATTTCCAGCTTCTCTTTTTACTTTCTTTTCTTTTTCAATCTCTTCTTTTCTCTTCTCTTCCTTCTCTTTCTCCTCCTTCTCTTCTTTTTCTTTCTTTTCCTTCTCTTCTTTTTCTTTCTCTTCCCCTCCTTCCTCATCCTTCATTTTCAAAGACCCGCTATCTAACTTGGAAATAGACTGACCAACATACTCATCTAGATCAACATCCAGAAACTCAAACACAGGGGTAAAATCATACCGTAGGGTAGCTTTTTGGGATTGTTCTGCAATTTGTCAAAAATAATGTGACATAGATTGAGGGGTTTCCTCTCAACTATGTGCCACATTATACATAGCTCTACTTGATTTACATACGTTAGTGAGGCGCTCTTAGGATAGATATAATGTACAATGAGTTTGTACAACCATTTCATGCTTTCAGTCAAGTTAGAGCATTCTATCGAGCCCTGTTTGTCTGCAGAAAACTTTTTCACAATCTTTTTCACAAAGTCTTCCTTTTTGTAATTGCTAACCCCAGACACGTCCTTAATTTTGGTCACCCTAGACCCAGCATTCGGTATATCAAAAATTTTCCCAAAATCATTATACGATAACTCTCTGGTCTCACCCTGAAGCTTTACAGAGATCGACTCTGTCCCATTTACTTTCAAAGAGCCATAAAATTCCTTAACTAAACTCTCATAGCACAGTTCATTCAAAGACAAAAAGTTCATCCAGCCTTGGAACTCAAAAAGTTCCTTAAAATTAAACTCATCACCACCAAAGAACTTCCAGTCAATCACATAAGAACGCATGAGAGGGTAAGTTGAAAGAACTGATTTACCTTTATCACGAGCTTTCGCTACCTGTTTCTGTGATGTAGCAGTTTCGATTTTTCTTTTCTTCGTTTTCTCTTCTGCCTTTTTCTCCTTCGACTCCTTCTGTTCATACTTCTTTGAGAGCTTTCTCAGAAGTTGAAGCTCTTGCTCGGTAAGAGAGTCGGATAAAGAGTTTGAACTAGATTCGACCATTGTTGTAGATTTCGAAACTCAAAAACAACTTAGGGTTTCAGTTAGTAAAGAGACGATAAAGAGAATGCTAAGCAGTTAATAGAGAATAAAGACACTTAAGTGGCGGAAGAAAGAAATAAAGAACAGTATTTAAATGGAATTCAAAACGACAAATAAGACAAAAGAAACAAAATAAATAAAGGAAATAAAACAAAACAAAAAAAAGTAAAAAAAATAAAACCCTAAAACTGCCAAAGCACTAAAGACACGAAAACATAATAAAAACAAACACAATAAAATAACTGTTTTAGTCTAAAACAAAATTCTGATAATGACTTTAGAAAGTCATATCAAAGCAATGTGCGTTTTTAGACAAAAATCAGTTGTCACACAGAATAAAAATTAGAACATAGCAAATCTTCTATTTTCGAAATTAGAAAGTAGTTTAGAACATACTTACAGAGTTCTAAAGTTACGAGTTTAGAACTAACATACCAAGCTCTCTTCTAATTGAGCAGAATTGATTTTCATTCAAAGGTTTTGTAAAGATATCTGCCAATTGCTTTTCTGTGGGAATGAACTCAATCATGATATCACCTTTTTGTACATGATCACGTATGAAGTGATGTCTTAGTTCTATATGCTTGGTTCTAGATTGCTGAACTGGATTCTTGGATAAATTGATAGCGCTTATGTTGTCACATTTGATAGGCACTGTTTCTAATTTCAGTCCATAGTCTGCCAACTGTTGTTTGATCCATAGAACTTGTGCAACACAGCTTCCAGCAGCAACATATTCTGCTTCTGCAGTAGAAAGAGCAACAGATGTCTGTTTCTTACTAAACCAAGATACAAGGGCACTACCCAGAAATTGACAAGTCCCAGACGTGCTTTTTCTATCTATTCTGCTTCCTGCAAAATCAGAATCACTATACCCAACAAGATCAAATGTATCATCTTTAGAATACCACAGACCCAGATTAGAAGTTCCACAAAGATATCTTAGTATTCTCTTCACAGCAATTAAATGAGATTCTTTGGGACACGATTGAAATCTAGCACATAGACAAACACTAAAGTGTATGTATGGTCTGCTTGCCGTTAAATATAGCAAAGAACCAATCATACTTCTAAATAGCTTGATATCCACGTCCTTGCCTTTTTCATCTTTTTCTAATTTTGACGATGGACTCATTGGTGTACTACATACCTTGGCGTTTTCCATTTTGAATCGTTTCAACAACTCTCTAGTATATTTTTCTTGATTAATGAAAATTCCATTCTCACATTGTTTGATTTGAAGTCCAAGGAAGAAGTTTAATTCTCCCATCATACTCATTTCGAACTCACCCTGCATAATCTTAGAAAATTCCTTACAAAGAAGGTCGTTAGTAGAACCAAAGATTATGTCATCAACATAGATTTGCACAACTAGAATATCATGTGCTTTGTTTTTAATAAATAGTGTTGTATCAATCTTTCCTCTTGAAAAACCATTTTCTAATAGAAACTTACTCAATCTTTCATACCAAGCTCTAGGAGCTTGCTTTAAACCATAAAGAGCTTTAGTAAGTTTGTAAACATGATTAGGTTTATCAAAAATTTCAAAGCCCGGAGGTTGTTCTACATACACCTCTTCATTTAGAAAACCGTTTAGAAAAGCACTTTTCACATCCATTTGATACAACATGAAGTTTTTAAAACATGCAAATGCACAAAGCATTCTAATGGCCTCAAGTCTAGCAACCGGAGCAAAGGTTTCATCAAAATCGATGCCTTCTTCTTGGTTGTACCCTTGAGCCACTAATCTTGCTTTATTTCTCACAACATTACCTTGTTCATCAAGCTTATTTCTAAACACCCATTTTGTTCCAATAATAGAATGGTTTTTAGGTCTAGAAACAAGTTTTCAAACTTGGTTTATCTCAAATTGATTTAGCTCTTCTTGCATAGCAAGAATCCAACTTTCATCATTTTGAGCATCTTCTAAATTTTTAGGTTCTAATTGAGAAACGAAAGCAACATTACCAAAATATCTTCTAAGTTGAGCTCTAGTCATCATCCTTTCTGAGGGATTATCCATAATGTCTTCTTGGGGATGATACTTATGAAATCGCCATTCTTTTGGTAATTGAGAATCTTCATTTTCTGTTTCTGGCATTTGACTTTCAACTATGTTCTGATCTTCATGTTCTAATTCTGGTTCAGCCTGACTATTGATGTTCTGATCGCTTTCTGGCTGTTCTAGTTGTTCTGATTGCTCATTCTGCTTTTCAGGATTAGAATCTACAACATCATCACTTTCTAATGTTCTAGAAGTAGAGTCAGTTTCATCAAACACAACATGAATAGATTCTTCTACAACTAGAGTCTTTTTATTAAATACTCTATATGCTTTACTATTATTAGAATATCCCAGAAAAATCCCTTCATAAGATTTTGCATCAAATTTAGCAAGATGATTTTTCTTGTTATCTAAAATAAAGCATTTGCACCCGAAGATATGAAAATAACCAATATTTAGTTTTCTACCTTTGTATAGCTCATATGGAGTCTTTTTAAGTTCAGATCTTACTAAAGCCCTGTTTAGAATATAACAAGCAGTGTTAACTGCTTCTACCCAGAAATACTTTGGTAGTTTAGAATCACTTAGCATGGTTCTGGCCATCTCTTGAAGTGTTCTATTCTTGCGTTCCACCACTCCATTTTGTTGAGGTGTTCTAGGTGCTGAGAAGTTATGGAAGATTCATGTCTCGTTGCAAAAAGCATCGAATTTCTGATTTTCAAATTCTCCTCCATGATCACTTCTAATTGCCGTGATGTTGTATCCTTTCTCATTCTGTATTTTCTTGCACAGATGAACAAACATGTCATATGACTCATCCTTATTTCTACGGAAGAGTGTCCAGGTGAATCTTGAGCAATCATCTACAATAACAAATACATAGAATTTTCCTCCAAGACTAGAAGGAGTAATTGGACCAAATAAATCAAGGTGTAGCAATTCTAAAGGTCTAGAAGTAGAAACCATGCCCTTGGATTTAAAGGAAGTTCTAGTTTGTTTGCCCATTTGACAAGCATCACAAATGTGATCTTTTTCAAATTTCAACTTTGGCAAACCACGAACCAAATCTTTTTTAGACAGTTTAGAAATAAGGTGCATGCTTGCATGTCCAAGTCTTCTATGCCATAACCAACTAGAATTATCAATAGAAACTAAACATATATCCTGGTTATGCATATCAGAGAGATCTACTAGGTATATATTTCCAAACCTTTTTCCAACAAATAAGGTTTTATTATCATGCATGTTCTGAACTTCACAATGAGAAGGTTCAAAGATTACTCTTCTATTTTTATCACAAATCTGACTTATACTTAACAAGTTATAATGTAATCCTTCTACTAAGCATACATCTTCTATTGAAGGATTAGAACCTACCACACCAATACCAACGATTTTACCTTTTGCTTTATCTCCAAAGTTTACTGTACCTCCCTTTTCTTTTCTAATCTGGTGAACTTCTTTTTGTCACCAGTCATATGCCTAGAGCAAGCGCTGTCCATGTACCACATCTCTGTTTTCAGCTCGCTCCTTAGGCACACCTGAAAAGATCAAGCAGATTTAGGTACCCAACTCATATTGGGTCCTGGAGGGTTAGTGGTAACAGGTGCACTATGATTCTTCTTTTTGTTGAAACTTTGATGTTCTAAAGTCACAACATTAGAAACAGCATTTTACTGATTAGAAACACGATTCAGTTTAGAAATGCTATTAGAACTTGTCTTCTCTTAAGAAAATGATTCTGAAATTCACTTTAGAATTCTAATCTCAGTTTTCAAGGATTCATTTTCAGAATTCAGATTTTTGCATTTTTCTTCAAGATGTGTCAGATTTTCAGAAAATCGATTATTACAACTTTTAAGATCTTTGATTTCTATAATAAGATCTTTACATGTAACTTCTTAATAAAAAGCATCTTTTAAATGATTACTTTCAGATTTTAATTTTCTGAAATCTTTCTTTAGATCTTTATGCTTTCTAACAAGTTTTTCAAACTCATTGCAAAGATTATTGTAAGTATTTAGAAGATCACTTTCTAATTTAGGTTCAGAAATACTTACAGTGCTTTCATCATTCTCATGGATCGTTGCATTTGTTTCGTTGATTCCAGCTTTCTGTGTTGAAGTTAGAGTGCTGATTTCTTTAGATTCAGAATCGATAATAGCCATTAGACAAATATTAGCAATTTCTTCTTGATCGCTGTGGCTTTCAGGATTAGAATCATCTGAATCACTCCAATCAGCCACGAAAGTCTGCTTCATCTTCTCTTTCGTTGACTTCTTTTTCAGTTTAGGACAATTAGGCTTGATATGTCCAGGTTTGTTGCATTCATAGCAAACCACTTCAGAAGGTTCTTTCTTTGGTAAGTTCCCATTCTTAGGTGGAAAGTTCTTTTTGTTAAACTTTTTCTGTGGCCTTCCACTCTTTCTATAGAACTTTTTAAATCTTTTAGCAACAAGTGCTAAATCATCACTATCAAGATCAGAAGAACTTTCTTCACTAGAATCTACCCTCAAAGCCAGTCCTTTCTTTTTCTTATCTTCCGTTGTCAAGGAAGATTTCATTTCTTTTGAAACAAGAGCTCCTATAAGATAATCATAAGTGACGGGAGTCTCTTTGTAATTCATGACAGTTCCTATAGAATCCCATTTTCTAGGTAGAATTCTAAGGATTTTCTTAACAAGCTCATCTTCTGAAATTTCCTTTCCGAGAGTTCTCAAAGGATTAACTATATTGGTAAATCTAGAATTTAATTCTACAATAGTTTCCCCTTCTTTCATACTAAACATTTCATATTCTCTCCAAAGGATATTTATTCTGGATTCTTTTACCCTATCTATACCCTCATAGGTCACTTTAAGTTTTTCCCATACCTCTGTCGCAGATTTACATCCAGACACTATGTTGTATTTAGTTGCATCTAAAGCACAATGAAGAATATTAATGGCTTTTGCATTTATAGCAATGTTATTCCAGTCAGCATCGATATATTCTTCTTTTGTCTTTCTAACTAGCTCATCTCCTACAGTTTTCATGGGAATACGAGGACCATTGATAACATTTCTCTAGCAGTTTATGTCAACTGATTTCATGAAATTCTCCATTCTAGTTTTCCAGTAAGAGTAATTAGAGCCATTGAATAAAGAAGGTCTAGAAACAGATTGTCCTTCTAAAGAAGAAAGAGGAAGTGGGGTTGCCATGGGATCTTATCTCTTAAGTGGTTAAGCTTTGGTAAGTCAAGAGCCAAGGCTCTGATACCAGATTGTGGGTCCCGAATATATATGGCACAACCCAAGAGGGGGGGTGAATTGGGTTTTCTAAAAACTGAAATAAATTTTAGAAATTCTAAACAAAAATTAGAATTCTAAGTGCAGCAGAAAACACACAGAACTTTGTGAGAATAGAATATGGATTAGAATATCCTCACAATGTTCTAATTATAAAGGATAGAAAGTTTATGCGAAGTGCAGCTATTGATTAGAACAGCTTCTCACTGACTTATACACTATTAGAACTTCTTTATGAAGGAAAGTTATAGAAATTGGAACTTTCTCATAAAGTTTGAGAAATCAAATAAAGCTGTGTGAAAGACAGTTATTAAATTCAGAACTTCTTCACAGAGCCTTAATCAAATATTAGAAAGACTTTATGATGGAAAGCTATCAGGATTAGAACATCCTCATAAAGTTTAGAACATTAATTAGAAACTCAATCAGTGAAATATACTGTGAATAGAGCAACAGTCAGAACATGGTATATTCACTTTATTAGAATACCAGAGTTCTAATGTTCAGAATAGATAAGACTTATTACCGTTTTAGAACATCTGAATTATTAACAACTTTAGCGTTTCTAAAAATTAAACAAAAGTGTTATGGAGACAGTGTCAAGCAAACTTCAGAAATAAAGAGATCAACACCGAGAATTATAGTGGTTCGGCACTAACTCGCCTACATCCACTCCCCAAGACGCATCTTGAGATCATCAACTAAGTTATCTCTTTTAAAAGGTAAGAGACAAACCAACAGTACAAGGCAATAGATCAACACCTAGATCTACCCTTTTGTCCCACTAGATTTTCCAAAGGTTCTAGTTAACCTCAACCCTTTCTGTTTTTGACAGAGTATAGAAAACTCAATTCAAGACATTAATATCCCACACATGGAGAAGGTCGCTTGATAACCTCTATCTCAATAGCTTCTAACCTAAGCTATTACACACAAAAGTTTAACAAATAAAGAGCATGTCTACTATAGATTACACAATCTAAATAGACAGAAAGAAACGCCCATATAAGCACCGGAAAAACAGTTTTATTAGATTAAAAGATCGATTAGAACACAGAACTGTTTTTCAAAAGTAATTGTTAAAATTCTTTTCACTTTAAATATTGAAAACATTAAGAGTAAAGATGAAAAGAAAATGGGGGTAGAGAGTAAGTTTTGAGAGATAAAGATTTGTTCAATGAGAGAATGCTCTTAAAACAAAAACTCTTACTTCACCAATGTTTAAGACGTGAAAGCTCCTTTTTATAGGAAGCTAAGAAGTTGTCGCCTTTGGAAAGAGATTTTATTTTGAAATCAGAATATCTTCTTTCCTTATTTAGAAGATATGAAAATCTTTGCTACCAAAAGTTTATTTTATCCTTTTTGGTAAGAGAATAAACATGATTTTACTTTCCTTTGATCAAAAGATTTTCGGTAGCAATATTAGGAAAATATTTTTGCGGAAGGATGCTCTTACAAAAAAAAACGAAAAAGATTCTCCTTCGTTTTTAAGGTAAGAAAATAAATTTAAGTACTTTAGATCTTTCAAAATATATATCCAAAAAGTGTGTGATTTTATTACCAAAAACGTTAGAGAAGAAATCTCTTTAGTTTTAGGAAAATAAATCATTTCGATTTAAAGAATATTTTCGAAAAATAAAATATTTTTACGATAGAAATAATTTTGAAGAAATCTAATTTTCCGAAAAATATTTTTGAGAGAAAAAAATAATTTTTGTGCTCATATATGGATTTTCCCTCTATCCTACAAAGTATCCTAAATACCTAGCTACTAGGATCTTCGAATATCTTCACACTCAATGTAGGACTTGCCTTGTATGATTTATTTCCATACACATTCTGCATAAAAATATTAGCACAAATAACATAATTTTAAATTTATTTGTTTTGTATTAATCATCAAAATCCGAGATTAGAAATTGACCCTTGAGCCAACAAGTTTTGGGTTCCATAAGCGAGAATTGATTGTTTCCTCCCACTTGCTTTGGGTCTAAGCATAATGGTGACAATGGATTGTGCCAATTCTTTTGATATATCAAATGGTACTTGACTTATAGGTGGTGTATATTAGTGACGGATCTAAACAATCGAGTAGAGTGAAAATATCATAACCCCCAATACCGCCTTTAGGGTTTAGGGTAGAAAGGAGATTAAGAAAAGAATAAATGCACGAATGACATTTATAAGTACGAAAAGTAAACTCAATTTGAAATTACTAACATTATTAAAGATTTCGAATAGTTGAACAACTTTTGGAGTCAACTCTCTTATTCGAAAACCGAAAATCAAAGATTCTGGGTTCGATCCCCGATGGAGTCACCAGGCTGAGGACGCGTGGTTTTCCCAAAAGTGATTTGAAAAGAACCGAACCGAATGGGCTTGATTGATTTTATTTATCAAAATGGTTTTCTTTTATTAAACTCGTTTAATCCTCGAAAAAGGTTCTCTTACTTTGGTATGAGGACGCGTGGTTTTCCCAAAAGTGATTTGAAAAGAACCGAACCGAATGGGCTTGATTGATTTTATTTATCAAAATGGTTTTCTTTTATTAAACTCGTTTAATCCTCGAAGAAGGTTCTCTTACTTTGGTATGAGTTTTATTTTGAAGTTGTCACCCATATTAGGGAAAATTCTCTAATTAGTCGATTCTTTAGAATCGACTAATCCAGTTTTAAACTAGAGACGAGTTCGGGAGTTAGGTACGAAATAGGAAGGTGTTAAGTCGACTATTTTGCCCTGTTAAACTTGCCTCCACGTTGTCCAAAAATTCGTAGTAATTAATAATGAGATTAACTTATAATTGAGATGTAAAACAATTTTAATGCAATTTTTAGAAAACTATGTCATTCACACAAATTATTGTAAGCATAATAAACATGAAATATAAAGCATACACAAAGAAGGAGGGAGGAGAAAAAAAGTTACAAAACCATCCTAATAACACAATCTACCCTCACCCCTCCAAATTTCCCAAACCCAATTTAATATTACAACAAGCTTTAATGAGATCCATTAGGATCTCTTACATTTTGCAACAATAGTTAATAAAATACATCAAGAAATGAAAGATCCCAACAAACAAAGACAAACAATATTAACAGGGTAATAGAACATACATTCCTAACCACTCACGATCACACATTCATTAAAATGAAAATATGATGCATGTTAAAGGTAAAAGATTAATAAATAAAGGGGTTAGCACAATAATAATTATAAAGCGTTAAATTAGAGAACGTGAAATTGAATGATAGAAAAGTAAAATGCCTGTAATGTAAAGAACCGTAATCAAAGGGCAAAAATTAAAGGTTAATCAAGGTTTAAGCTCATGATCTTGAGGTTCATCCAAAAAGTTGAACAAATCTATCAATCACAGCCCTCAACCTTATTTTAATATTTATTTGATCCATTTGTGACCAAATACGCGACCCAAGCCCTTTAGGATTGGAGCTAGGTCACTAGATCTCCGAATCGAGACATTTATTGAGTTCCTATACATTCAAAGCCTCTGAATCGAAGGGCCTTGCACCACAGGGAGCTATGGCGTGCGTCACAAGGATGTGACGCATGCCACACATAATGGCGCAGGGCCTTTCCCAAATCAGAAATGCTTATAGCATGAATAGGGGAACCTGGGCCCATGTGGCGCACGCCACACGTAGTGGCTTATGCCATTAGCTTAGGTCGCGCGCCACAGAGGCACAGAAACCCTTTTGTGGTTGATCTTGGGTTTCCCTCACAACCAGACCTAGAACAAATGTTTAAAATGCCAAAAAGAAAAGAAAAAGATGGAGAAACGAGTTTAAGGTTCTCAAAAATTACCACTTAGAGATTCCTTTGAAGATTGAATAGCAATGGATGAAGGAACCCAACTCCTTAGTCCTTGATCCAACGATCCGAGTTTGAAAATTAAGAACGTGTTTTTGGGATTTTTAGTATATTCTCAAGGGTTTTTGATTAAAGAATCGATGGATCACAATCTTAAAACAAAGAGAAACAATAATTTCCTTTGATTTCTTAGATTGAGTTTTGAAATTTCAAGAATTTCCTTAACCGGGCGATATGGGTGGCTAACACCTTCCCATGTGTACCTAACTCCCGGACCCCGTCTCTAGTTTAAATCCGAGTTAGTCGATTCTAACTCGAGAATTTTCTCTAATAAGGGTGGTGATTCCAAAAATAAAATTCTTACCAAAGTAAGAGAACCTTTTCCGATAATTACTAAACGGGTTAAATAAAGAAAACCGATTTACTAAATAAAATTCTTACAAAACAAAAAATAAAAGAAAACAAAAAAAAAAATAAAAATAAAAAGGGTTAAACACACAAACTAAGCTAACTAGGATCTCCAAGGATGTATAAACAATTGATTTTTGAAAGTTGGGTGACTGAAGTTGAGGAGCTAGAGGGTTTTGTCAAGGAAATGTCGGGGCTCGGGCACTCAATCCTTGGGACTCAACCAATTGCCTTAGCATGAATTTCTTCAAAATGGTTGAGTTTCATCTCGATGTAAGCTATTCTAGCTTCTATAGCCTCCATCATTACCTTCAAGTCATCCTCAACTTCTTTTTCTTCTTCCGGCTCCTTCATTGGTTCTTTGGGTTCTGCCTCCTGTTGGTCTACTTCCCACGTTTCTTTTTCTTGAACTTCCTATTTGGGATCCTCCTCTTTCGGCTCACTCCCTTCACCATTGTCATCATCTTCCCCAATGTTGGTAATGGGTCACCTTCAGTGTTTCCTTGATGATCGAGAAAATAGTATTTCCCCTCAAATTTTTTAATCAATTTCATATTCACAAGATTTTTCATTGTTAGCTTCTCCTTGTTTCGTCTCCTAGAGGATTTTCCTCATAGCCAAACTGAAAAACTCTCAACTGTTAGCAATACAGGCTATTTTCCTCCAACGATAATTATTTTATTGGGGTTTTGGAGGAGTGTGGCATAATGTTTACAGAGGCAAGAGTCATGTCAACTTGAAATCCTATTTATGCCGTCCAAATCTAGAATAAATCCTCCCTAGTTAGCCTACATGTATCTTGATTTCTTCCCAGCAAGACCATTGAAATGAACCTATGGAGGATTCTTAGTGCTCTACTCCTTGGTTGCTCGACCTAGAATAAAAGAAAACCATTTCCCCAAGCATCCTTTTTATTATATTGAATGGGTACAAGTTGAGACCCATGTTCGGGTGTGCTTAAAATTCGATTCAAGAACTTAAGGATGGTTTTGGTCTTAGAATGGTTCAAATCAAAAACCATTTGCCCTAAAATGTCAGGATATACAGCATGATATTCAAACCTAAAAGTGGAACAAAATTCTAAGGTGAGGTGTTTATAAGCGCTTGACCTAATTGCTCCCAAGGTTCACCAGCCCATTCTCTCTAGCAAGTTATTGTATTCTCTTCTAATCCCTAGTTTAAGCAACAAACTAATACGAATATACCTTGTTGGCTTCACCTAATGATGGGGTTGTGCATAGGGCAGATTCAACACTCTTCTCCTTTGGTCTGATAACATTGGTGCTTCTGAAAAAGGAGAGGTACGTCTTCGTTGCTTGGAAAATGATTCTCCAATTTCCATTAGCAACCGCATCTTGGGCATATGGGGAGTGAAAAGCAATACGGTTGTTTGGGCTGAAGAGGTTATATGAGAAGTTTATTTTTTGAAGGCTTGGTTAAATAGCATCAAGGCGTTAATACGAGTTTGCATGTTCCCACGTGTAGTTCATATTATGTGTCAAATGGCCACTCAACATTTTGTTTAGAAAAAAATTGGTTAAAGTGAGCACACATGTAAGTTAGATCCAAATTATAACCAAATGTTATCGTTTTGGAAGTGCAGTTCCTTGAAGTGACCATTTTGAGCCTTATTTTTTTGATTACTTTGCTCTTTTTTTTTTTCTTCCCCCTGTCAATAGAAGAAATAAATAAAATAAAGTTAATCTTTTTAATGCACGATGAACCAACTTGTCGTGATTATTTTTAGGCTTACTCATAATTACTTTAACCATATTAAGAAAACAAACAAAACAAAATTAAAAATTAAAAATTTTAATTAAAATTAAAATTTTCTTTCTCCCAACTTAATTTAGCTTATTCTCCTGAACACGTGCAAAAATAAAATCAATTCCTTGTCCAATATGAACGCGGCTGTTTTTCGAGAATGGAACAAGATGGTGCAATTTTCTGGGATAGGCTTTGGCCCTTCGTGAGGTCTTATCGTGGCTGAAGGGGAGTAGCAGGTCTAATGTTATTGTTGAAATTGATGCCCAAGAGTGCTGGAAAGAGTTGACTAATCCTTCTCTAGGTACTTTGGAATGGCATTTCATTCTAGCGGATTGTCGTCATTTAATTGCAAACAGCAACAATGTCTCGGTTTGCTGGATTCAGAGGCAAGCTAATTCAGTTGCTTATGTTTTGGCAAGGCATCTTATTCTTATGGTAGTGTCCAATTTTGGTTTGAGCTTTCATCTTATTCTTATGCATGTGTCCAACTTTGGTTTGGGCTTCCTCTAGCTGTAGAAGCTCTTATTGTAAAAGACAATTTATCTTGCTAATAAAGTGCTCTCTTTCTTCTTAACCAAAAAAAAAAAAAAAAAAAGACACGAGTGATGTATATGTGATTAAAATAAAATTTAGTGGTTTAATTGTCAATAAAATAAAGGAAATTAATAGAATTTTTTTTCCCCAAATTTTAAAGGCTAAATTGGATATTTATTCTGTTCTTCGAATTCAAGAAATGGAACAATGTTCTAAGAAATAAAGTTATAAAATATTGAAGTTGCCTCCTCATAATTTGTAAAAATAAAAGCTCATTTTGCCTCTTGAAGCATTGGCCTATGAGACAGACGCAATGTTTCTCTGAATCTGATATACCATGGGTCCATTGCTCTCAGCGACTCAGCAAGCTCATCCCAAAGTTCTTTTGAATTTGTGGTATAAAGAAAGGATTCCACCATATCCTTCGAAATTGAGTTAAGGATCCAAGATGTGACCATGAAATCACATCTTTGCCACAAATCAAATTCAACAGATCCCTCAATTGGAATTTCTCTTCTTCTATTAATAAAACCTAATTTGCAATTTGCTAATAATTGCTAACAATCAAAGGAGAAGAGACTAGCATCGTACCAAGATTATCAGAACTTTGAAGACTAAGTGGATCACCATAGCCAGTGCGATTCAACGAGTTAGTGTTTGCCGTTCCTGAACTCGCTTCTCCAGTCGGATTCGTTCACCAATCTCCACCATCTTCGAATATTACCAAAGACTACTACAGAAAATCAACAAAATAGTCAATCATGATCAAAAGCCCTCAAGAAAACTCCTTGGATCGAGCAATTGGCTCTGATACCATGAACACAGTAGAGAGAAAAGGAAAGAAAACAATAAAGAGAGAATATTTTCTATTATTGTGTAACTGAGAAGTAGTACAGATTATTTGTGCTATATACAGCTGTATATGTAAAAGATTTCGTTTATAAAACTGTCACTGACTAATTAATCTTATTTTAATCCAACTAAATAAATACATAAGCCTAATCTTCAAGGAATAGAAAGAAATCCAAATTAAAAAGTAATTACAGAACATAAAATTGTATGATTGAATTTTAAGTATAAAATATATGGACCATTAAATTAATTTTTAAGTAAACATTACCTATACCCATGTAGCTTATAAAATCTGGGGAGTTGTTTTAATCTTGTCGGCGGTTGCTCCTCTTCCTCGTAGATCACTGTGAGTCTGGAGTGCAGACTGTCTCTCACGCTTTGTAGGCTCTTCCACATGAAATTTACATCTGTTGCTTGACTTCTACTCTCATTTCCAGCGGACAACAGGTGGACGCCACACCTCTTCAATTTTACATTTCCTCCATGTACACATTTTGCTTCGAACTGGAACGAGGCTTCATAGACACTGTCACGGTTCTGTCTGAGCCAGCCGCTCAGGTCACGAGTCTCTGGGTGGTTGTACCAGAGGTACACATGGTCTGATTCAAAGGGAGGCCAGCCATGATATATATAATGAGTGATTGTAGCCTGTCGGTTTCCTTTTGTGGTTTTGAGACAACATTTACATGTAACTAAGAGATAAAAATGAGAATATTCCTTGAGGGTAACAGCAGGACCCTGGTACTCTACAACAATACAAAAAGCAAAATCTAGGAGTGTAGAAATAAAGTTAGATGGAAAGAGCTGATCAACATTCAATGAAGATCCTGGGGTTTGAAAGCTGAACCACTCTGGAGTTTCACTTCCAGGTAAAGCAAGATCAAAATCAAGATAAAACAGCTGCAATTCCTTTACCTTGAAAATAGAAGAAGAAAAGGACAAACAAGAAAATTGGAGATTTATATATGTGCCTTAGTGGCAGTGAAGAAAAATGGGTAGGAAGAGGCTCAAAGGCTTACCATGCAAATAGCTATTTCTTTAATTCTCAGCTCCGCATCTCCCATGATATTGCTACGTGCATTCTGATCCAAATTTAAGCAGTTCACAAAATTAAATTTGAAAGCAGCTCCCCTCAGTTGCCCAGGTTCTATGGGTCTAATGCATGATACTGCAGTTTTCAGCAACCTACAATTACTTGCTTCAAGTACTTCTAGTTGGCTTGGAAGTTTGGGCAAACCTTCGAGTTTATTGCAGTTGTTTAGAAACAACTGTCTCAAATAGCACAAACCATGTAAATCGGGCAATTTGCTAAGTTTTGAGCAGCCACTGAGATTAAGCCTTCCAAGGGATTTCAATAGACAAATGTTGACTGATAGATTCTCGAGCCTTTTACACCCCTCCACATCTAACTCATAAAGAGAAGAGAGACGTTCATTTGTCGATGGCAACTCTTCTATTGCAGTGTAACTTAAATCTAACTCTTTTATATTATTTCCTGTAATTCCTGGCAGCTTGTTGAGACTTGAACAATACCTCAGACTAAGTTTCTCAATAGAATTCAAATAAATACTAGGAAGGCTTCGAAGGTTTTTACACTGCTGAATACTTAGGAATTCAAGATTGCTGAAAAATCTATGATCTTGAGACCACTCTTCTAACCCACAACCTTCTAATTCTAATATTTCTATTCCTCTTGGTACCTCTAGAAGCATCTGCAAATTTGAGCACTCAACAAGACAAAGAAACCTAAGAGATTCCAACTGTGCAAGTTTTGGAAGAGTCCGCAGCTTCTCGCAGCCATGCAGATCAAGAGCAACAAGTTTGTGCAGACACTGAATGGATGTAGGAATGTCGATTAGATTTTTACAACTTGAAAGGATAATCTCCTCAAGGTTTGAAGCCGAAGAGAGATCTGGAAGACTTTTCAAGTGTTTGGATTCAGAAAGAACAAGCCATTTTAACCTTTGAGGACACTGCATATTAAACCAATCCTTTAAATCTTAAAAAAAAATGCGCACACAAGATTTTGGATTAATAATAGAACAAACTATAATTTAATAAGTTCCTCGTGAGAGAATCATTTCTATTCCTTTTTTTGACTTATAAAATTGAGTTTATTTCTACTTGCATTAGAAAAGGTTAATTTTTTTAGATTAGTCATTAAACTTTATTTTTTAAAATTCATTTCTTTGTACATCAAAATAGTTTATTTAAACTATTAGCTCACCCATTTAAATTAACTTATCAAACACATAGGTCCACATAAGGGAAATAATTAAATGTGATATGAATCACTAAATTCATTTCCACGTTACATTAATGTTCTATGATCAAGTTAGATATAACCTTAAAATGTAGTGACCTTTAACGTCATATTTCTTGTAAGATAGCAAAATATATATACTCAAAAGCACACCTTGTTTCCATTCCATAGTTGCTCGACCTTGCTCCCCTTCATGTTAAGTTCAACAAGATTTTCCATGAAAAAGTTTGACGGCAAAGATTTGTATGGATAGTCTTCCCAATGGAGTAATCTTAGCTTATTGGGGAGAAATTGAAGCTCCTTTGTTTGACTAGTTTCAAATATAGCATCTATATTTGTGTCCTTTAACCGAGGCCAAGACCTATAAAATTTTAGCAATCTTAAGTTAGGCATCCGCGAGAAGACTGTGTGATGCAAGTGTACCTTTCCAATTTTAGACATGTCCAAGAATATGCCTTCAACTGCTTCCTTCATCTAATAAACAAGAGCAAATTAATAGTGAGTAGCAATGAGCATACAATATTATCAAAAGCTTAGACATCTAAAACTTTAATGACAATCATAAAATGACAGACAAGGATAAAATAACAACCAAACTCCAATTTCATATTGGCCTTTGATTTATGTTTTGAAAAATCATGGATTAGAAGTTGTGCGGTAATAATATACCTGACAAAAATAAAGAGTGCTATGTAATTTTTTTTTTAAGAATAAGAAAATGATTTCATCTTAGCACATATCTACTCATAGATCTCCTGTATGAAAGAGGAAAAAATTTCATATCTTACCATCTCAGTTATTAAAGTATCATAAATGTTTGTGGAATTCCATAATTGGCTATCCGTTCGTCGAGCAATATCCTGACCCATTTCTTGTATTAAATCATGCATCTCTAACTTATTTTTATCAATGACAACGAGACACTTATCTTTCAGACGATTTATCCCCATACTTGCAGCACCACCTCCATTTAGTATATCTTCTACCCAATCTTTATCCTGTCCTTTGAAGAAACAAGCTATATCAAGAAATATATCCTTCTCATTTTGTTCCAGCATATCATAACTTACTTCTAAGATTTTCTGAATCTTAGAATCCGGAAATTGTTTTAGTTTATCCAATGCACTTTCCCATTCCTTTTGAGACCTTTTGCATAGATGAGAGCCCAAAACTTTAAGGGCTAATGGAACACCTTTAGCATATTTTACTACCCTTACTGACAACTCTATAAAATCTTTTGGAGGATGCTTTTGTTTGAAGGCTTTCATACTCAATAATTGAAAAGAATCGGAATCTTTTAATCCCTTGACCTCATATATATCATCAACTCCATTGTTGAGTACTTCTTTATCCCTGCTAGTTACAATGACTCTACTTCCGGGACCAAACCAATCATGATTTCCAGCTAAAGCCTCTAATTGTTCAAAATCATTGACATCATCGAGAACAATGAAAACTTTCTTCCGTCTAAGCATATCGAGAACAAAAGTTGGAATTACATGATACATTTCCATGCTTAAATTTTCATTTTGCAGAAGTTTGGAAAAAAGACATTTACGCAAATGAACTGGCTTATCTTTCTCTGATTTTTCCCTAATATTGCTCTCAAAGCAACAATCATCAAATTGATCAGATATTCGACTAAGGAGAACTTCGGCAATAGTTGTCTTTCCTATTCCTCCCATTCCCCAAATTCCAATAAACCGAACATCTTTTGAACCAAGAGATAAGAAAGAGAGGAGTTTGTTGATGTGTGAGTCAATCCCACATAAGTTGCTGCAAGCACTATAGTATGCAGGATATAACTTATTCAAAATTTGCTTGACAACGGCCTCGCATAATTCTGACTCACTCCTAACCAACATGATAAACAAAATAAATTAATTAGTCGAAACAATTCAGAAACTTGATATTGTAATGGTCAATTTAAAAAAAAAATAAACAACTTGGGATGTTTCTGTTATACTTAAATTAGATTTGAGAAACCACTCATCTATAACAAGGATTTGTTGATATAAAGCATTCTCTCTACTACCTCTACGATAATGATGTATGTTAAGTTCTTCAAAAAAAAAAAAGAAATTAGAAAGACAAGTAAAAAATTTTGACCTATTGGTTTAATTCTGACCTATCAAGTACAAACATGTTCTGGATTGTATACTTATTGACCGGATTACTGTCAAGGTTATAAATAACAGATAGGTAAAAGCTATAACGACATATTTGAAGCAAGCAACTCTTCTTAAAAAATACAAATATCACATGTTAAAAATAAGGTATTCCTGTAAGAATATTCAAATGAATAAACAACCTGTATCCTAAATAGAATAATAATAATCATTTTTAATAAAAACTATAGTTATATAAGTTAAAAATTCTCCAAGTATTGAATTAAAATTATGAGATTTCAAGTTGAAGTTTGGTACATTAATAGGAAAACAATAATGAATATAAATTTCAGAGATCAAATAGTCTCTAAGTTTGTAAGATGATAATTCTAGAGCTCTTATGTAAGGAGAAAAATCAGAGCAATGAAGAGGAGGAGAAAAAGAAACAGGAAGGACTAAGGCAACCATGAAAGATGATCAATTGAGTTCCTTCTACTGATGTTGGTGAACCAAGATGATCAATTCCTTGTATTCACCTTCAAGCAGCCAAAATTTACAAAAACAGAGACACAAAAGGCAAAGATGAGACTTTCACATAGAGAAATGTTGGGCTGCTTTGTCCTTTGTTTCCCATATCTGTGTTAGCATTTTTGGTTCAAATTATCATTGGGTAAGTTTAGATTTCATTGGTTTTTGTACGTTCAGTTAGGATTTCGGTAGGAATTGAACTAATATAATTATTTGGAAATTAAATTAGGATCCAATTGCTTGGTCAATGGAACTATATATTTTGTTAAAAATAAACTTCATTTTAAGTATTTATGTTAAATCTAAATTATCATAACAACAGATAGATAAAATAAGTCATGAAAACTCATTTGAAGTAAGCAAATCTTCTTAAAGAAATACTGCGAATATCAAAAATTATACTCCTTCAAGAATTTTCAAAGTAATAAACAGTGTTTATTTAATTAGAAAATGCTGTATATCGTTATTCTGAAAGGAAAGGTGTTACCTGTAATTGTTTGAATCCCATCCAGATAGATTGGCTGCTTCCTTCAAAACAGAGATCCACCTCTCAATCATCTCTACATCCCCGCATCTTTCTTTAACTTTCAAAAACCCATCTGCAAAAATTCCAGTTTGGTTTCTAACATCAGTTGGATCTACATGGTAGAAAATTGGTAAAACCATCCGTTTTATCGACTTCATACACTCGATTATATGCACAAGTTCAGTCAAACACCAGCGAGAGGAGGCATAATATTTGGAGAAAATGACGATTGACATCTTTGATTCTTCAATAGCTTTCAAAAGATTTGGAGATATCTCTTCTCCTCTCTCAAGGCGAGTATCATCAACGAATGTTGTGATATGACTTCGCCTTAAAGCAGCATAAAGATGGCTAGTAAAATTTATGCGTGTATCAGAGCCTCTAAAACTAAGGAATACATCATAGTTTGTTTTTGGGGGGACAGTGGAAGATGAAATCAAAGACATTTCGCTCTACTTGTTTGCTACAAAAGAAAAGTGATAGGCATAGATGAAACTAGAACTTGAAGAATTGCAGGAAGATTATGGAAGAGGAAAAGTTACAGAGAACTATATGAAGAAATGTTAAACCACTCTAAGAGCTTCATATATACGATCAAAATTACCTAATAGATTCTCCCTCTTTTGTGCTTTCCATGATGTTTCGATGAAATTATAAAGAAGCAACTGATAGATAAGTGTAAAGGTACAACAGTTCGTGGTGGAGTATTAGATTGGCGCTATTCTAGTGGAGTATTTGATTGGCGCTATTGCTCTGCGATTGTGAGAGGTAGACATGGCCACTGTTCCGGAACCGAACCGAAACTTTCAATTCCGGTTATGGTTTGAAACCAAACTAATTTGATTTTGAGAGATATTTAAATGAAAGTTTGAAAATTCCAACTCAAGAATCCGACATTAATAAAAACTACTTATGACAAGAGGAAGATCAAGGTACACGAACACAAGTTATTCGACGAGCAAGACACAAGTTTCAACATATTTGCTTTTCATTTCACGAAGAAATTCAAAAATGACAAATTTTTTATGTAATTTGTAATTATTGTGGGGACATTCTATATAAATAAGCAGATGATTATGGATCATTTTGAAAGCATTTGGAGGCAAAATATTCAACAAAAATAAGAGTTTTGAAAGCATGGATTTTGATTCGTCTAAATCACAAGAGGATATGTAAAAAAATTAAGTTAAAGCCTTTTTCAAAAAACAAAAATAAGTTCAAACCTTTTTTTAGAAAAAAAAAATTAAGTTGAAGCTTTTTTTTTAAAATTTTTTCTCAAAGTTTGTTTTAGAAATTATTTCACAAATTTTTAAATTTTATATTTAAAAAAAATATTGACTAACTTTTTATTTTATAATTATGTGATTCGCGGTCAGAGAATTCGCCGGAACCATCAATGTTGGAACCGTTAAGAAATTGGAAAAATGTTATTTGCAGGTATAGATGCATTTTGTATTTTTTTTCAACATTTCCCATGCCCTTTGCGAAACTTGAATTTTCTCTACTTACTATTATTGGATAATAATAATATGTAAGGGTCGGAAAAATTGAATAAAAAAAATTAGAGGGAATAATCAGAGATCGAGATATGGAAAAAATTAATTGACAATAAATTTTTCAAATATTGGAGATTGGACTTCAGAAACATTATTTGACAAGATTTTGGACAACAATTATAAATAAAAATTGGAGAAATTGTAGAGTATAGAATAATATAGTGTAGATAGAGTAGAGATAAATTTGTATGAGGGATTATAAATGGAAAGGGGTATTTCTATTAAATCCACAAAATCAACTTTCTACAAATACCCACTAGCCGTTAATAGTTGTTAGGAGGGGTAATTTGGAAATTGCACAAAATATTTGCAAAAATAAAAAAATATATATACTGTTGAAACAGAGTGGAACCGCCGTTCGAACCAATGGAACTGCCGGTTCCAGCCGTTTGAGTAAAAATTTAAATTTCTTATAGAACCGTCGGTTGGAGCTATTGAAACCATCAGTTCTAACCGATTGAAAAAATCACCGGTTCTGACCAGTTCTTAGAACCGTTGATTCACAGTTCCAAAAATGTTGAAACCAGAATCGGACCATAGAGCCCCAGTTTTGATTTTGGTTCCCAATGGTTTGATTCCAGTTTCAAACCAGCGGTTCCAGTTTCAAAAACTGAGAAATGGCCATGTCTAGTGAGAGGATGCAACCGAGTGGCGAAAAGAAAAGGGGAGTTTCTACAATAACATGAAGCAAGTAAAATGTGAGTTCAGAGGAGCTTAAGGGTCTATTAATTATTTTGACCGCTGATAACTATTTTAGCATCGTTTAGCCATTAACTTTTTAGGTAGCTTTTTATAAAACTCTAAAAATTAAACGTTACATGATTTAACTTTTCATAAAATATTACCTTAACCTCTAAAAAGTTAATTCATACTTTATCATTTTGACTAGAACTATTAAAAAAGTTGTTACCGAAAACAGACTGAATAGCAAAAATAAAAGAACAATTTAAGTGGTAATTGCTTAAATAACTCCTTAGATTATATTTGCCTAAGATTGGATTCATTGCTCCACATGTAGCTCAAATTAATAAAAATAATAAATTTTTAAAAATTATTCATACTTTATTTTTTTTAATATATGATAAAAAATACCATTGTTTAAAAAATATTCTTATTTACATTGGTTCCACAAAGCATACCAATTTTTTATAAAATATAGTTATCTTTTTACAAAATAATGAAAGAAGTAGAATAATGCTCCGTTTGTTTCCGTAAAATAATTTGCAGGAAAATAACTTGCTAAAAAATATTTTTTATGGAAAACATTTTCCTTGAAAAATATTTTCTAAATGACTTATTTTCCGTTATTTGATTGTAATATTGAAAATTAATTAAAAAATTAAAGTTTTTACCTCATGAGACCATAAAAATATGAATAATAATAATAATTTTATAATTTAAAAATTTTATTGTTAAATATGAGAAAAATGCAAAAAAATATATAAATTATGAAAAAGCCGCCAGTGGCTAGTGGTGACGGCAAGTGGTGGAAGCCGATGGTAAATGGTGGCTAGACACAGTGACTATAATAATTAATAAATTAAAGAATTATAGATTTATAAGGAAAATGTTTTGCTATCTCAAAAATAGAAAGTTATTTTGCTTTAAAAATGACTTAATTTTCCTTTAACCAGGAAAATATTTTTTGTTGACTTGTTTTCTTAAAAACCCCAAATAACAGAAAATTATAGAAATATTTTCCTGTAAATTCTTTTACGGAAAGAAACGGAAGCTAGATTGTAGTTAACCAGACTTTTACAAAAAATGGCCTACTTTTACAAAAAAACAAACTAATTTTATAAAAGATGTTAAAACGTTATAAAATTGTAAAATTATCTCGAAGTATTTTGGTTTTTTGCTTTTGTGAACAGGTTCTGATCGAAACACAAAAAACTAATTTTAAAAAAAATTTTAAACTTTCATTTTTCCAATAGAAAATGATTAAATTAAAAAATGCAAAAAAAAAAAAAAAAAAAAAAAAAAAAATCTAAAGTATTGATTATCTTAAATTTTACATTTACGAGTCGCATTAAATATGTAGAACTATGATGGATTTTAAATATTTATGTTATTGAAATACGGTAATAGATTTTGAATGTTTTAAGATATTAAGACTATATAGAAAGAATGTCGTTACCGGTTACAAAATCTTTAGAAAAATCAGACAAGCCACATACTCGTAGAAAGCAACAACAATTCTAGAACAGGCTTAGCTTCGATTTCAACTGGAACTGCTTCAGTTTATTGCTTCTGTTGTCCGAAAATTGGCATGCCAACTCTTTCAACTCATCCCTCAACAGGTACACATTAATGATCTAGAAAGTTCTAGAATATTTCCTGATTTCGTACATGATTGAAGAAATGGAGACAAGATCCTTGTTCAATGCAGACCCACCGACGATCCTCTTTATGCAATCGGAGAGCCTGGTATAATACAGCAGCAGCTGGGTCAATGCAGCCCTCAGGATCTCCATACCACATAAGAAGTTGCTGAAAGAAGTGATAACATCTTTATGCATCAGCTCTATTGCAGCTTTCCATCTACTTGCAAAATCCTTCACAATTGTCTCAACTTCCGCAACTGTTATCGGCTTCTCAGAACCAGAACTTGGATCCTCCGCTGATCATAGCTCACAAAATAAGGTCATCTCCTTAAAATAAATTAGAGTCATGTCTTGTTAATATGAAAAGAAACTGGTCCTATGATGAATTTGAGTTGCTTAAGAATGCCGTACTCTGTTTTTGTCTGTTACAAGTTAAAATCTTTATTTACTTATAGACCAAGAACACAAACCAAATCTCAAATTAATGGAATGTAATATAATGTAATCAAAAAAATTTTTAGTCTAAATTTGCATTAGTCTTTAATTACATTATATTGCATTCCATAATGGCATTACCAAACACAGCCTAACAGAATAATTAGCTAGATCTCACAAAACGCATTTCTTGAAATACACTTACAGCCTCGGGTCTTGACAAATTTAATGAGGTCACTAAAATGCTCCAGCAGCAGCTCTTCCTGCAGGTAGAGAAAATCAATTAAGAAATGCAAATGTGAAAGCAAAAGCATAAAAGACTCGATTGAATTAAGGATCATTGTCAACTAGGCACATGTCCCGTGACTGATCCCAATTCCCAAAATATCCCACAAGCTAACTCAATGATTTTTCACAACCAACGCAATGTATTTGATTGTTTCCATTAACTTTGTACATACTAGGGTTAATCCCGTTCTGGGCATTGAACATACGAGTCAATTTGAGTGTTAACAGGATTTTCAAAAGGAGAAGTCAGCTGAATTTCTTGAACAATGGCCAGGTAAAAATTATTAATATTTTATCTAGTTCAACTAAAAATTGATCATAAAACATTTTCAATTGGCCAGCATGTCAAAACCCTGGCCACATCATGACAATAACCTAGCAACTGTGACCCAATTAAAAACAAATCCAAACAGAATCATTTTTATGTTACGAATTGAAGTTCAATAATTGCATAGAGATCAAGTGATATGTTCAATGGCTATTTGTAGATCAAACATATATATTTCTTTCCAAAACCAATATGCTGATTCATCAAAACTAATATTTTCCTGTTGAAGCTTTTTCTTTGGAAGCAAGTAATAAAGAAAAAGGCAGTTGTCACCATGGATGCAAACCATCACCTTTACAGTTTGTTTCTGGAAGCAATTCTCCTAACCTGTTAGCTTCCTTTTATGCTCATAAATGCAAGACTAGAGAAAAATAAAGTAAACAAAATATGCAGATAAATAATTCAATTCAAAAAATCTGAATTATACACCAACCATGCAGTTTTCTTTCATCAGCAGTGACATACCACAAATAATGCTGTATTACTTTTCAGCAGTTCCTCAAAGTGCAATTGAATTTTTCCACCTTCTGGACCAGCTTCCTGGAATTTAAATCACAAAATTGCTAAATCAGTGCATAAAGACCCGTAGATATCATATCAGATAACAGTTATGCAGTTGTTCCAAAAAGAATTACCAAGGGCCAGTTTGTTACAATTGTGTGTTTTTAGTTTTTTGAATTTATATTTATATGTGGTTTCATAAAATTTGTTTTCTATTTTAAAAATGGTTTTCTAAGTTAAGAAAAAAAAAATTTTTTTGAAGGAAAAAAAAAAAGAAAAATGAAAGACTTAATAAAACAAATGGCACCTAAATGATCTAAAATTATTTCTCAGACAATTTAAATAACAGCCTGTGGAGGAAGATATATAAAATAGAAATTAGATATCAATCCTTACCTTCAGCACAGAAATTGTCATATCATAGTTGTTTATGAGAAACACAATTTGAAGTTTTGCCTTGGGGAATGTTTTGGCAAGCTTGATGAGCAAGTCATCAACAGCCATTCTCAGCCGTTCCAAATTCAGTTCAAGCTGCACGCATAGATGGATAATGAAATGTAAGTATTTATGACATGAATGGATGCAAAAAGGAAGAGCAATAAGAAAGACACCCTTGTACATTCCAAAAGGATCAAACCTGCCCATCTCCATATTCAACATTAAGATGGATGAGAGAAGCTGTAAATTCAGCATAACGCCTCATGACATAATGAGGATGAACATCATCTTCCCACAGCGTCTTCACATTTGCATTGCGCAGGCTGCTAAGATGCAAGTCAAATACCATCTTAAAACGGGGCCATAGCGCTATATTTACCTGCTCATTACATTTAGGAACTTGAAAAAATTAGAAACATGTTTATCATTAGTTGTGGTCATTCAAGAAATTACTGTAGGAGAGACCCCAAACAAAATTGCAATAGGCAAGCATCACCATTTGCATGCATATCATCAGTTATTTCCCTTTTCCTATATTTTTCTTCTATAAATAACAAGCTCCAAATAACACATTCACATGTGTTAATAGTATCAATAGCTCAAATGTTCATAATTGATCCATATTCTAGCAGGAATATTAATGGCTCCTCATGGTTGGAAAACATTACTGGAAAAGGATACTGTAGAAGCATCTTTTATTACCCAAGGCAAGCATTTCACTATTACTAAACTTGTTATTCATTAACTTCATAAGAAGATAGCAGACCTTGTCCAAATACGAGTCCAAGCATGGAATACGACGCCGAGACATGATAAGCTGCAAAATGAAATCAATATTAGCAGTAGATCAATCCAAAGAAAAATGACAATTGACACAGACTGGGTCTGAATTTGCATACATACAACAAAATCCAAACACATTGAAATTCCGCAATAAGATACTTCATGGATTACTTTGTCAACTTATACAAGGCAGGGACATGGACACAGAACACAGACGTGAACACACCGATACAGATTCTAACAATATGGGAGTGACATGGTAATAAATAAATAAATATACACACACATATACTATGTTAAATATGTTAAATTATTGTTCTCAAAAAGAATCTAAGCCATGTCCTAGGCATGTCCTTGCAATGCCAATGTCCCTCACATGCCTAAACCATGTCCCAGAATTAACAACATTAAAAAGTTCCAGCAAGTGTCATTTGCATGTATGTGAGTACTTCAGCAAAACAGAAGTGTCGGTGCTTCTTAGAACAAACAGACAAGCAAATAAATCAGGATTGAAAAAAAAAAAAAATTCAAACCGTTTGTAAAGCATTCTAATCTAAGTGTGTATTCATTTTAGAGGTGAATCAGTAAAGTTCTTAAAACGGGCAGAATCCATATGAAAATTAACCATAGTAGAGTAGCCATTTTATATGCTAGAAGTTGACAAAGGAAAAAAGAATGTATTAATGATTGAGGATTTAGTTAGGTTCTTTAGTTAGTTTGAATTTTGAAGGAAAATTGTATTCTTTTTCCTTCTGCTAAGATCTTGCTATGTCAGCGAATTTCTTAGCGGGTTAGGTAGCAGGTACAGGTTACTATGTGATTGTGTAAATTAAGCATGGTTTCATTATAGGGTAAAGCCAAGCATGGTTTCATTATGGGTAAAGCCAAGCATGGTTGGGCACAGCTGCGATGATCCAGAAGCATCCAAATTAGATTATCATTTTTGTTTTAGTTTTCCTTCTTTAATTAGGATTCCTTTAGAGTATGTTAATTAATCATGAACTATTCATTTTCCGTTTTTTATTTAGGATCCTTATCTAGTAGAATGTTAACTAATTAGGAAGACTTTTCAGTATAGAATTAGGAGTTGTCCTAACTACTATAAATAGGATAATAATAGTTAGCATATGTATTTTAATTTCTCTAATACTTCATAATTTTGATTCTAAGGTTCTCTTCGAGACCAATTATATTATTATGTTCCAACCACAATCACCCTATTCTAGTCTAATTGTTGAGAATCATTTGCCCTAAATTTTTTCCCTCTGTCAAGTGGTATTAGAGCGCAAATGATCCTAAATTGCTGCAGATTTTTTTTTTTTTTTTTTTTTTTAATTTTGTTCCAACCATTGTTGGTAGAGGTAGAGCTCGAGGTCGAGGCAACCAGCCCCAAATAGTTAATCCATCTGGTTTTATTACTTCTAGAGGAACGTCTTATTTTGGCTAGTCCAAAACATGGTCCCACTTATAGATTGAGCTCCGGCTAAGAAATATAAGGTTGAAATTCCCAGCAAGAGAATTATATTACACAAGGCCAGACGAAACAGTTCAGCAGAATATATTAAGTTGGCTGTCACCTATTGATTATTTATTACTATTTTTCATAACCAAGATCCAAAACAACATATCATGGCCAGCACTATAATGATCTAGCAATTGGTGTTCTGATACTTAAGAGATAAGCTTAACACGACACAGCCATGGAAAGGATTATCACCTGGTGCTGGTGTATGATGCGAATCATAAGCATGAGTCCTATGGCATCATAACAATTAGGTAGTATTGAATTGAAGTGTTCATCAACAACAGCAAATGGACCTGATGAATATATATGTGTTAGATCTGTAGTCACATAATCAATGCTATATAATATATATAAATACACACAATGTTGAGTTGGAAATATCTAAAAGATGGACTTCGATGCCATGCAGTTGTTAAATTTCTTTTCTAAGAAAATGAAAACGACAGAATTTTCACTAATCAATTGTCACTGAAAGGTTTGAAGCTTCAAAATCATAAATCTTGCTCCAAGGAGAGTAAACCACAATCCTACTGCACAATTAACTACTAAATTCCAACAAATTTCATTGTAGCGTTAGTGTTGGAAACACTTGTGCAACTTTTAAGGAATATTCTTCATAATTACCAGCAAAAATTTCATAAAATATTGATTCTTCACCAAAGAAATCATCACAGAATAGATACCTGCAAAATGAAGAAAATGTTGACTGCAAATGAATGGCATTCCCTGATAGATACACAAAATCAAGGAGGGAAGCAACTATACATACTCAGAAGTTGCAGTATCCATTAGCAACTTGTGTAAACTCCTGAAGAGGACCTCATAAGGATACTTTTGGGAGCTGGCTTCAGCTATATGAGGAATCAATGCTGGTTGATCAATTTCCTGAAATCAACTAAAATTAGAATGATAAATACAACTTGATGAAAAGAATTCAAAAGTTGCATTTCCTGTCATAAATATCCTATCAAGAATGATAAAAATAATAAAAATACATCAAACAGCTCTTTCTATTTAGCAAGCTTTAGACATTCTCACTGTTAAACTGAGGAATATAGTACTTTGTCAAAAGTTCTTTCCCATAAATAATTAATGTACAACAAATGCATCCTATACCCACCCACAATTTTTACTCTCTTGACGAAAACAGTTGAATTAACCCGGAAAACAATGTGCAGCTAAAAGAGAAGGGGAAATAAGTTAAAAAAGGACTAAAACCTCAACAACTGTAACACCCACAGCCCAATCCCGAAAGATTAGACCGCGGATGCCACATTCGGTATTGGAAGCACTATTCCAACTAACATATCAATCTTATAAATTAAATAATAAATTAGAAGTGTTTAAGTATTCGCTAGTTTAGCAAGTAATTTTATTTTTATTTTGAAAATGATTTGAGAAAATCCTACAGAAAAACTGCAAAAGTTTCCCTTAAAAATTGAGCTTGCTAAAGCATGTGAATACAAAACACTCCCAATTTATAATTTAATTTATAAGATTGATACGTTAGTTAGAATGGAGCCTCCGGTACCGAATGTAGCGTTCGCCGTCTAATCTTTCGGGACTGGGCAGTGGGTGTTACATTTAGTGGTATCAAAGCCGGACCCCTTTAGTAGATGTATGGTTCGAGGACAAACAACGCGGAAGCTGGTGGGCCTGTGACATTCCGACCCAGCAAAGCGATCCTAAGAGAGCGGGTAAAAGAAAACTCCTGGCTAGCTTCTAGGATGGTAAGCTAGCTATGGGTAGTGGAATGCGGGATACAAGAATGAATCAGATCATATATCGAAAAGGGGGAAACTAATTATTAAAGGCGCCTTTTGGTGAAATGGCTTAGAAAGTTGGAAGAACTTCAGGGTTAAGCATGCTCACTTAACAGAAAGTCTAGGACAGGCGACCTCCGATGGAATTGGCTTGATCCAAAGCGGACAATTCCTCTGGTGGTTGGAGTCCAGCGTGACAACAACAGTGAGCAAGACTAAAGCCTCTAGGAACCCATAACACAAAGCACATCCTCAAAAAAAACAAAAAAATCAAAGTTAACTTTTCATGAATAAAATTTTTAGCATCTACATACAGTTCAAGCAAATTATTTGCCAGCCCTCATTTTCATTCTCTTTCTGGAGTTGGATTTTTCAGCCAAATATCTGTTTACAATGCAAGCATAGTACGTAAGAAAGAGTTGCTAAAGTGCCTTAGTGCTTGACTTATAATGCTGCTAGTGCATTTCCAGTAATACTAAGCACAAGCTCTAAATAGCATTCCCTACTTCCTGCATTTGACTTGTGCCTAAATAAAATGCCATTTAATGTCCAAGAAATGGGTACACGCATAGACGCACCATGCCACTTTTAGAAAGGAAAAAGGGAGTAAAGGAAAAAAGTATGTTATTTTCCAGACGTCTCCATCCTTTCTCAACATGAAAAAAAGAAATTAAAATGAAGACACAAGATGAGCTTCATCCTTCTAATGCAGCGCTACAACAGAGCTAGTTCAACTCATATGAAAATTAATTTAAGCCTGCTGCAACTTTTAACATGAATAGACTGTTTCACTGCCTGCAATATGCATATATCCCCATGAAGGTTTCCTGTTTCTTTGAAGCCCTAGCCATATGACAAAGGAATAATTGCCAAAAACACAATACCAGGACATTTGCACAACAAAGGCATTGTTAATAAAGACATTTATGAAGATAAAACCAAATGCCACATGAGCCATGTGCATAGAAGGCGCATGATAGATTATTACTTGCAACCATTGGGAGTGCTGACCTTTGTTTATCTAAAATGCATAATCGATTATTACTTGCAGCTAACTCAACAAGCTTCTCAATGAACTAAAGTTCATCTCTAAGATGCCTCAATGCATTGAAAATCTTAGTTACTGCTCTCCATCCAGATCCAGATCAAACACGATTCATGGTTCTTCCATTCTAATTAAATGTCAGATCCCAGATCTCTGACAAACCACAAACAGCATTTCATATTATGTTTTCAATCCAAACCAAGAGAAAACAACTTTGGCTGAGCAAACCTAGGCCTCCTAATCTATCTATCTATCAACCAGTCTCTGGCATTGTATAATACTGATCCACAATATACTTCAAACTCTTAGTTAAGTGTCAACTGAAGTGGACATCAGAGTCTCTGAACTAAGACTCTAATATAGAAGATCCAAATCATAAAAAAACAGAAAACCGAATGAGTATGATCTACCCTTCCTCAGAGATTAGCCAACCATCTATATCATATAAACAGGGAGAAAGCAGAAAACAATCAAAAATTCACTGAAAAAGAACCAAGAACTTACAATTTGCAACCCCACAGAACAAAGTAAAAACCCTTAAATTCATTTCAATCAAAGAAATATATCACGATCTAAAAGTATGTCTATGATGCAATAAATTGTTGCATGACAAAAGTTAAAAGAAGAGGTAGAAGTTTCAGTGGAAAAATTCTAGAGGGGCAAATGAATTGGCAGTCAATGCCAAAGAATCATGATAGAAATTTCATTTATGGGCAGGAAAATAACTGGATAATCATTATTTCAGAACCAGTAAGGAAAATCAAAAACCTTCAAGATATTAATTCTCTCCCCCAAAGCAAAAACAGCTGATCGATTCTTTAGCGGTTCTCTTGCTCTCGAAAAAAGACCAGTGCTTCTGGTCTCCACACCAATCAAATCACTAGATGTTGCTATATCTAACTGTAATTTCTCCAATGCTTGAATATAAGCACGGAAATGTGCACTTAAAACCTGCAAAAAAGCACAAAAGGATTGACAGAGAACTCTTATATGAGTTTGTTATGATCCTAAGGAGTGCAAGATGTATTTAGCCGTTGAAATGTGATCATGTGATAGATATGGAAAAAAAGAGAGTAAGAAAGACTTTTGTCTAACAAAAAGCACTGAAGCAGAATTGTAAGAAATTTCACAACTTAAAAAAATTATCTACTGTGTGGGATTCACAACCAATTATAGCATCAGAAGCAAGTAACTCACTGCAGTATATCAAAATTAAAATATACATACTTCTAAAATCTACCAATTTGATCTCGTAAAAAAAAAAAATGCAGTCAAAACTTCATCAAAAGAGAAAAATTTACAGGAGAAGCCATTTTTACTATTCAGAAATTAATGTATGCCACTATGAACATGCTTGATCTAAGTATTGATCTTGTTCTAGCCCACATTTAAATGAGGATAAAGCTGCTTGCCAGCAACTTAGTCTGCTTTAAGCTTTGAAAGGAAGTAAAACACCAAGGATGGGTAGTAAAAAGGACATAAAAAGACATGAGGGTTCCAGGTCTGCTCATTCCTCCTTGGAGTTGAATACATTTCAGGTACTATCCTCTCCAGAATGAACAATAGGTGCAAGGACCACATAAGAGAAAAAAAAAAAAAAAAAAAGGAGGTTACAAAAAAAAAAGAACAAAGTGAGGTGGATTCTATCGGCAGTCCCCCCACATTTATCATGTGTGATACACGAGACAAAAGGAGTATTAAATATAAATGAGGCAAAAATGATTAACCACTCACCAAAGAGTAGCAACCAAATTTTTCTCCTTTTTAAAATAGTATATATTGAAAGAAATAAAAGCTAATGACAAGTTTCACTGCAGTTATGACATGTACAGAGAATTTTAGAATTGTTTTATTGCAGATTTTGGTTAGAAAATGTCATGTTTCTTGCTTGTTGAAGTAGGATGTCTCGTTCTGATACTTATCAGCCATTGATCTGGCATATTTAGAAGAACAAACTAGGAAACCACCATGATTCTATCATTCCGATAATTATAGGACACCTTATAAGCAAGGAGAATGATTTGATGGGAAGCAGCATTGCTTAAATCCTAGGTAATTTTTATTCAAGAGCATATAATAAGTGTTAAAGCAACCGTACCTTGTTCATTGTGTCAACATATGCTCCACGAACCTCAGTATATATCTCCTTGCCATGTTCCATGAGGAAGGAAATGACATACCTATGAAGCCACATAACTGTCTAATAAATTATAAGAACATGAATAACACACCATATACAAATTTAAAAATAAAAAGGAGTGGAACATGTCACATCTCAAGAAACGGCTACTGACTGTTTTATGAACATTTACAACCTGTCATGGAACCAGGAAAGGTTTATAATTGAGATCTTAAGAGTCAATGAGACCTTACCCAACATATAAAGGGATATCGAATCCTTCTTGTGACTTGGATCTGTAAGATAACTTTAATTTATCTCTATCTAATATACTTCACTGGTAGCTCGAGATTTGCATTAATATAAACATGAAAAATATCCTACTGCATTTTCAAAACTGGTGTGGCAACGCATGCATGCATACCCAGGGAATAGATATAAGTGCCAACTGAAAATTATTTATAATAAACAACACACTTATGTCATCTTCAACAAATATGCAGAAGCTATTTTTGTTAAGACATTAGACAGAACCAATGCCATTTTCACAGGTGCCATTAAGAAAGTTATAGAGACAACTCACTTGTATTTTAAAAGAACACTTTGTTGAAGAATCTGAATATTTGTTTTGGGTTTTCTTAGTGCATGAAGCTTCTGAACAATAAACTCAAAGACCTGCAAAAAGATTGTGAAAAGTTTTAAATTGCAAACAACCTTTGCAGTAAAATTGCATTTCAGAAGTGAAGTACACATCAATAATTGACATCTTCAGATGACCAATTTGAAACCTATCAAGAGAAAGTCCATCTCCACCCAGATTCCAAAAACACAAGTATTAATTTAGCAAATTTGTGATTTTTCAGAGTCAGCCTCTAAGATTGGATCATACCTGTGAATATCATTTGACAAGTATAGATCTGTTCATTGTAAAGTTAATCCTTAGCCAACTAGTGATGAGAAAAAGAAGCAAGAGAGAAATGATTTTGGAGTGAATTGAAAAAAGAATATAGAGCTGTTTTCCTGAAAAGGTCGTCCACTGTTTTTCCTGGGTATCCCAAAATACATGCCAACTTTTGCAAAGTCCAAAACTTTTAGACTTAGTTTTCTTATTTCACTCCCTATTAATTCTTCAATTTGAAATGTCAGTACTGAATTACTAAAAACCAAGGTTCTAGTTTTTAATAAGAGCTCATATAACTATGAGTCACAACTGTTTTAGAGAAGAACGATCATTTTATAGTAATCATACAACAAAAGGATAGTTCAGAGAAATATGATCAAATTCACCATATGATATCTACTAGTGAAAATGATCAGTATATTATATTGTTTGGAGAGACCAAAAGGCAAATTGAATTGTTATAGAAGGCAGATGAGTATGTAACTGATTAACCAACACCACAAAATCATCATGTAACATCAGTAAAAAACCTTTGAAACAGCTTTCTGTCTAAGCTTTTCAAGCTCAGGCTGCACATCTTTCAAAGCTTTTGAGCCTTTAACCAAAGGATCCACCTCAATAAACTTCAGCTTCTTACTAAGGATCTCAAGAGTTCTCATATATTCATCATTGACCTGAACAAAAATTCCACACCAACAAGTCAGAAGATGCAAGAGAGGGAATACAGTACAGTTTCCATATTCACTGGACCAATCACAAATAATATTGGATCTTAAGCATCTGCTTCCTTCAAGAAACCAGTAAATGTAGTTCATTCAAATACAGTTGAAAACTTAACACATGGGGCAGAACGATGACTGAAATAAACACATGACTGAAATAAACAAGGCAGAACGATGGTAACCTATAAAACATAACACTAAAACACATATGCACATAAAATCAAATGCATCGTTAAACTTTATAGATAATGCAACAGCTAGATAACATATGGTGCTTGGGCTAAAAATGATGAATAGCAATTAACCAAATAAAAGGAGAAGAAGGGATTATATATCCCAAATACACCCTATTTTATGTGTCCATAATACTTAAAAAGTGTTGACCCTCTAATCTTGTTTTTCTAGATCTTCTTGTTGTCTGTATCTCCGCAGAATATTAGAGAGACATTTTTTTCTGACAAAGAAGCATAAAATGAGGCCAGAACTAGAATGAAAAGAGAGAAAATCTAGTGGGATGTTAGTTTCACATTAGTAAGCTTCATTCGAAGTCTTCACCAGAACCCCGATACAGAGAATTAATGCTCAAGTACACTTCCTCACCAAATCATCCACCTCTAGAACTCTTATCCCAGTTAAAATTTCTAAGAACTGCCTTAAGCAAAGAATCACAGCAACCAGAAATGAATTGTCATTGGGCTTGAAACTGTATTACGTTCAGCAAACTGGAACAGATGCTCAAGATTTCAGGGAAGAGAACATGTATGCACAAGAAACAACTAAATGATAACCAGATGAATGAACAACTAAATTACATCAAGTAGAGAAATGAATAAAACCTACATAGTACCTCTCCGTCGACAATTATGTCTACCATTCTAGGAGGGACTATAATGTCTTCAACAAATTTGGCCAGTTTTGATTCAGCCACCTATCACAACAAGGCATGGAACAATAGATATCAGAAGCATAAAAGATAACTGATAACATAGAGAAAAGGCTGATTTTTTTTTTTTTTTTTTTTTTTTTTTGCAAGAAAGAAATTGCATTAACGGGGAAAAAAAAAAAGGAAATTACAATCAACATAGACAAACTATGATACTTCAGAGGAAGTTTAAACTATAATTATCATGATTCTTAACTAAGGAACACAAGCCCATATCAGTGGCTTAGAACAACCACAGCAGCAACAAGCTTCAATTGCTTCAATTCAGCATTGTTAAAGACTAAATTTAAGAGTGCTGAATGGATATATCTGGACGGGCACAAAAAAGTTGAAAACAACCAATAACTCTTTACTCATGTACCCATTTGACCTCCATATTAAATATTTAACAATTAAATGGATGTACATAACCATCTCTCCCATTGAAACACCAAAAACTATCACCCAAAAGAGCTAGTTAGATTCGCTACCAAATTTGATGCTAAGTCAAAACTCACCCCCAGTAATTCACCCAATTAGGATTAATCAATTCTGAAATTGGAAAAATATAATAGTCTATTCATCTTTTTGTTTTCATTTTTACCCCTCCCAATTCCTACCCACTCCCCTCTTCACCCGCTTTCTTTCCCCATCCCTACCCCTTTATACACAACTATCACCACAATGGTCAAACCTGCCAACCCAATAACTGGTGATTACAAGTACTAGTTGTTTGGTAACCATCATCAGCACGTAGAAGACTATCAAGAATTTCTAGCATTCACAAGTCAAGAAAAAACTGAAAGTAGATGATGCAAAACAACAGCAATACCTTGCGATTCTTCAGTTTCAAACCCATATCCATAGACTTCTCTTGGAGAATTTTAATATCTGAACTTATAGAACCAATCTCAGCCTGGTATGCAAATTCCACAAATATTAATGATGTAAATGAAACAAGACTCAATTGCAAGAAAGAACAAGCAGCCCATGGAATGTAGAATTACAAAAAAGACGACGATATATTAACCAAAGGACATTTTTTAAACATAATGGCTAGTTCTCTTCTCTCCTCCCCCCCAAAAACCCCCTGCAGCGGGGGAAGAGGGGAGAGGGAAGGGGAAGAACAATGGCTACAAAAGTAATTTAATCCCAAAATTTTTCTTCTTCAAGTGTTCAGCATCAAATGAAACATGCAAATATCTTTATAATCTAACTTTTTTTTTTTTGTTATTGTGTTTGGAAGAGAAAGGGAAATAGAAGAAAGTAATTAGATTATGTTCTAGTATTTAGTTTTTCTTTTATTTCTTAGAAAAAAAATCACAAAAAAAGGCTGTGAATTACATGGTTGGGATATCTTCTGTTCATTTAAACTTTAAAATGAACATGGTAGATAAACTTTATTTGTACAGCTTATTAGCCAATTTTGGAGTTTTGGAAGTAATTAAATTACTTTCAGAAACTAGATATTTATTCTGTCAGAAATCTCTAGTGAAATTGGAAGGAGAAGAAAGCTTTAGTTGAAGTTTGCCCAACAAGCACTTAAATAGGCCTGAATAGTATGAATGGATAAACCATGCTGGATAATCTAAAATATTTCCATAATCCAAATATCTGCATTTTGCATGAGAAGGTGGTGATAGTGGTGCATGGGTTGTTGTGGTGGGTTAGCAGTGATGGGTACCAAAGGGGTGATGGTGAGTTACGACCCATTTGACATATAAATGACCTATTTATTCACAAAGGTGAGTATGGATGGGAAATGGGTATGTGTAGACTTTGCCACCCCGAGGAAGGAGAGTTTTAGTTTTTGGTTTGATAAATGTTGAGTATCTCGGTGATATTCAAAACAAAAAAGCTAATGGAGATGTGGTTTGGGTGCACTCAAGTTCAGTGAAGAAAACTTTGAATCCTTCAGTATTTTCTCAAAAGTTAAAATGGCTCAAGTTGATCTTATTTTGTTCTTCAATTGAAAAGAATGACATGAACTGTTACAGAAGCATTTGAATAAATAGATTTTTTCTTGCCAAGTACAATTAATAAAACAAAGTTTGCATTTCTTTTCATGCCATTCTAATACGAGTTGTACCGTATGGAATTCTTTTATTTCTCGACATGAATATCTATGATCATCTTTATTCACCCGGTCGTTGTCATTGACCATATGGCAAATAACTGGTATTAATTATTTAAAAAGTTCTAAAAAAAATACAACTAAACAGAGTACAAGATTTGATTGATAAGAGGAGTCCCTCAAACAAAAACAGAACAAAAGTTCAAGTCCCATTAAACAAGATAAGACTATAGTCAATTGCATAATGCACATATAATTTGGGATTTCGAAATAAAAATAAGCATGCTCAATTATCACTAACTAGAGTGCAAAAGATAGTAGGTCCATTGGATGCTATTTGGTGAAACTTAACCCCATATATATACAACTAGTATACCTGAAATCCACTGAGAAGAGTTTCCATTTGCGACAAGATGTTATCACAATCGCGAATTTGATCATGAAGAGACACTAGATTATCACTTTCTTTTATGTAATCCTGCATGGTTAGAAATAATAGCGGTTCTGATGATCAGAGTAGTCATGAAACGACAGAAATCAAGCAAATATAAAAGGCTTAAATAAAAGTGAAGATGAAAGAATAGCTAAAAGCTATTAATATAGCTGCCACATTTTGCTGAATAGTCTAAACAACTCATAAATAAGACCATAGATGCTAAATATAATCTTTTGAATGCAAAGATGTTGGATATGTTATTACCAAAGCATGAATGCATGCTAAAGAACATGATAAATTTATAAATGTGTGAGATCACATCACATGAGAAAGAAGAAGAAAAAACTTCACAAGTGTAAAGATCAGATGGAATATGCACTGAACAATCATGGACTAAGAAAAGAAAAGGCTACAGACCTGAATAGAGTCTAATTCAACTTGTCGTAAATTGTTCTCGACCCCCTTTGTGTAGTCTCTTAATGTTGTACCTTTAGACAGTATGTTTGCGACCACCTACATCAAATAGCGGATAAGAAAAATATATAAACCACAATGCAGAGGCCATTAGATGACAACTACATAAAAATCGACTCAAAATATGCTTATATCAAATATAAATAAAGTGATGCAGAGAAACTAAGAATAGTCCCTATGCAACAAAGAAATCATTGACTGAGTGCAAATTCTGTTATCTTCATAATGCCAGAGGAAACTGTAAGCAAATAAAACATATTGCTGACACAAACTAGATCAAGGACATAACCCATAGCAAAAAAGCTTCAAACTCCAGGGTGATAATTGCATCCGATGAATCAGGAAGCATAACTGCTTGGATTTTATAACTAGAAAACATCATATTTAACCATTACAAGCATATGTATAGACTCAAGAATTAATCCTAAATACTCATGTAGCTAACCTACTAACCCATATAAAATAACTACAAAAAGAAATAAAAGCCATTGTTTTATTAGATTACACAAACATCATTTCTTTCTCACTTAAATTACCCTATCGAAAGCAATTCCAAATTCTTCTTCATTACACTCAGTATTTATTGTACTTGAATTAGTAGTTGATTTCGCTTTTGTGCGTCCAAAATTTTTGAAAAGGAAATATAGACCATAACAGACAACAATAAAATTCTACATTGCTCCCATTCAACATAAAAAGGACATTGCACCTAGAATAAATTTAGCATATGCAAATACAAGGCCTTCAGAATCCTGAAGTCATTCTTTCCCAAAGAAGCAACAACAAGCATTATAGGTTAGCTGAATTTCACATAGCAAAAGAAAAATTAAAGAAACTTACATCATCATTTTTGCATTCTTGCAATTCTTGCTCAAGTCCTTCCAATGAGATTTCATCACTACCAACAACCAAAAGACTATATTAAGCACATAAAATTCCAACTCATTAACAAAAAACAAAGGTATAGCAACTTTACCTGCTGTTATCCTCTTCGACAGTCAAATCCCCAACAAATGCTTCCAAATCAAACACGTTTCTCGGTGTGTAATCCATATTTTTCAGAAATTCAAAAAACAAAATAAAAAAAAATCGCGTTGCACGTCAAGTGGTTTTAGATGTTCTTCTTGCCAAATTCATAGTATCAAGTTCAACCAATGCCAATATACTCCCAAAAAAGGACATGTAGATGTTTATCCTAATCAGATCTGGAGAGATCGTTGTTTTTCTGCAAGTGAAGGGGTTATTAAGAGTAGAGCCAGTTGACAATCTACCACAGATCAAGCTTATTCCACGTAGAGAGATATGTAGGAGCTAAATTTTATAATGAAACAGTAAAAAAAATGACGAAGTGTGAAAGCAATACAAACAACAAAAGGACATGCATTGACATCTTTGGAGATCCAAACATAGTAAAACAATTATTTCAAAATATTTTTCTGAGATCTTCAATAAAACCGCATCTTTGGGTCATTTTCTGAGAAATGTCATAATTTAAAATTTTGTTTTTAATTTTTTGTTTATTTCGAAATAAATTTCCGAAAAAGTTGAAAAATTTTCATGATGCTTTCTTTTCCTTTGAATCTCCCTTAAAAGAACTCACTAATATAATATAGGAAGAGAAACTTCCAAAAGTAAAGAATAACAAACTTGCAATAATAAAAGAAAATATATTATCAATTAACTTTTTGTATGTTGTTCATTTTTTATTTTTCTTAGGCTTCAAAGTTGAACTAAATTCATTTATTTAGAACTGAAAATTAGATTCTGGTGCACTCAAGATTGTAACTAAAATTAAGTTTGTGAGTTATAATGAAATGTACCTGTAGAAATCACAGAAATCATTACATAAAAGTATATTGCCCATCTATCGGGCTAATCAATCTCAACAATGATCCATATCATACAGAAATTCGCATATCATACATCAAATCACAGTAAATCTTATCTAGAACTCAATTTTGATATCAATTTTAACTTCAATTAGCTCGTTTAACCGAATTAGACAAATTCCCAAATTTACACCTAACTATTCCAATCTTCAAAAATCTAAATCAAAATGGAAAATTAATTAAAGGAATCTATTAGAGATGTTAGGAAGGATTCGAGCTCACCTAATGAAGTAAAGTAGCAGGAAGCCACGAGTATCGGTCGGAATCAATGCTCTCTCTCTCTTCCGCTCTCTATCCTGAGTGTCGAGCCTAAAGAACGAAGAAATGGAGCTTATTTGGTGCTAGATGGTCGCAGATGATAGCTTAGTAGCACCTGGCGTCGAGCTTTTGGCCGTTAATCGGCCGGAGATGGCTAAAGAGGTGGCTGTGGTGGGAGAGGGTGGTCGCAGATCGCGAAAGAAGAAAGGAGAAGGTTTTGGGGTTCGGTTCAACACTACATCCCCTCCTTGGCAATTAAAACGGGGTCGATTCAAAGGTTTGGTCCGATTTTAATTGATTTCCTCTGGTTTGACTTGATTTGAGATGATTTTAAAATTGATTTCCAACAATAAAACAAATCAAAAAGAAAAAGAACAAGAAAAGAAATAATGTTATTTATATATATATATAAGTAGAGCAGTTTACATTGTATGGAAGCTAAGTGTAAGTATCTAAAATTGTCAAGCATGAGGAGGATAACAATTGTTTAGCACGATTGTAAGAAGATAAGTTGTAATGACAGCAATTGTAAAAAGATAAATTATTTTATTTTTAGATAATATCTTTATCATAATAATATCTATTAGTTACATGTGACATCCTACCGAATCGAGTCATTGCATTTAAAGAGTCGAGTCGAGTCGGGCCGAACCAGAATTCGGTTGGAGCCATTAGAGGTTAGAGTGGGGTATAATGGAATTTAAATTAAATAAATAAAAGAATTGGACTTAATTGAATGAAATATAAAGATGTAGACTCAATTGAAATAAAAGTATAAGGATTAGGACCTAATTGAAATAAAGTATAAAGTTTAAGTATTAAATTGTAAAATATTAAAAATTTAGGTACTATTTGATAATTTTTAACATACTAGCAGATAGATTCAGAGGTTACCCGAAAATTCCATTTTACTTTACCTTCTCCATCTCCTCCTTCACTGTCGTCTTCATCTCCTTCATCTACCTTCGTATTCAACCTTACTTTCTCTATCATTTCTAATGGTATTCAAGCATTAAATTCAGCCTAGAACTCTATCTAGGTAAGTTGAATTTCTTGAATTTCATAATTTAGTGATATGTTGGATTATTAATAAGATGTTATTATGTATAGGAGAAGTGAGTTCAAAGTTAGAAGACAAAGGAAGCTAAAAAGAAGGTTTAAAGCTTTTTGGTTGAAAGTTTGATATCTCTTTTACTTTAACAACTTTTTGCATGGGAATATGTGTAGTGCGATGATAGTGATAAGATATATTGCTAAAATGTTGAATAATAGATCTAAGAATGTTGATAAAGCATGGGATGAATTGAATATGAATTTGAACCTGTTTAACGATGGAATTAGGAAGTAGTATAAAAGAGTTATTTGTTCCTTTATGTTTTAGCTGTCCATGAGCTTTGAAATTACCTAAATTGGACTTATAAATTGAAAAATATGACCAAAATGGTACAAATTGTGCAGGCTGGAAACCAAAAGCTGGGCGGACTGGAAGTTGCTACTTTTGCTCAATCCTTGACTACTTTACCAACATATTTAAGAGATGTGATAGAAGACATATTTGTACCCTAATGTATTAGTTAACCGTAGAATTTAGAATTACCTAAATTGGACTTATAAATTGAAAAATATGACGAAAATAGTATAAACTGTGCAGGCTGGAAACCAAAAGCTAGGCGGACTGGAAGTTGCTACTTTAGCTCAATATTTGACTACTTTACCAACATATTTAAGAGCTGTGATAGAAGACATACTTGTACCCTAATGTGTTAGCTAACCATAAAATTTAGAAGTACCCAAATTGGACTTATGAAGAAAGAGTTATGCTAGAATTTGTGAAACATGTACAGGCTGCCCTGGCAGATTTCAAGGCTACATTAGAAATGATGTTGGGATGCATATGTAGATTCATTCAGCCTAAGATTTTTATTGAATTTAACCTTATGAGTTAACTTAAATTAAAATCAAGAATTTTCTTAATCTGAATGGTATAAATTAAGTGACATAAAGATTAGTAAGAGTTGTGTCGCGGGTGCAACAGTTAGATTATTTTCATGCAAGTTCTTTTACAAGTTATCAATTGTTTGCATTAATACTCATTAGAGATTACTTGTAGTTGCCTATGAAATCCTCTTAAAGCATGAAACAGGTTAGCAACTTACAGAATGAGACAGCATACAGGTAAACAGTATGGTTTATGCATTATATTAATAATTTAATATGTTTATTGTATTATTGAAATACATATAATATGCTCCATTAAGGTTAGGTAGAAACCACATAGATATGTGTTGCGACATAAGATAGCAGATCTGTGCCCCATACAGTGTGGTACTCTGGCTACAGGCCGTTGAGTGGATATGATTATATACGGGTCATAGTAGCCCAGCCATACAGTATTCATCCAGTTTCATACAGTTCTTTTTATCACTTAGGTTTCACTGTAACCTTATGGAGCCTTACAGTTAAGAGATATTATTATTTATAAATTATATGATGTTTAATAAAAGTTGCATAATTCATACAACATAATGAACAGCAGGTAAGATCATGAGAGTGTAATGATATGTGTGATTACATGTTTATTTATTTGGTTCTTATTAAGTTGAGATATCCACTAAACTTTATTTACTCAGCGAGTTTCCTGTTTTAACTCGCAGGTTTTGGGTCTGGACTGTCGAGAGTCATCTTTACAACCGCTGCAGTTCATTTTTTGAAAACCCAATCTTTAGGGTAGCTATTCATTTTGATATTTTGGTTCTATGGCGTGTACAGGGCGCATAGTTGGGTCCATTTCATTTTGGAAAATAATGTAATGTCTTGTAACTATTCAGTAAATATCTGTATATAAATGATGTATAAAGCAACAACATGATATAATATGTAGCATACAGGATGATATCAGCATGACAGGACATAGGTTCACCCAGATTGTAGTGTCTCGACTCGGTTCATTCGGGTTAACAGGTGGACCGGGAAGGGATGTTACATTACATCCATCAAGATAATACATTAAATTAAAATTTAATTGAAACATAAATTTAATGATTACCTTGGTGTATGGGTAGTCTTATATACCAGAAGTTAGGTTGTATGAATACGAGACACGAGATACAGAACGTATAGGATATATGATAATAAATAAACAATCATTTATAATAAATAAAAAATATAAAATAAAAAATACTTAATTTTTTTATTTTACTATAATTAGTTTAAATTAAAATTAAATTATAATACATATAAGCCAAATTATAAAATAAAAATATTTAATTTTTTTATTTTGATGATTACCTTGAAATAGGTGATAGTGTTATTGTCACGACCCATTTCCATGGGCCGGACCGACACTAGGACCTGAGTGGGCTTGAGGCCCCCAAGCCCATAGTAAGCCTAACTTGTGTAAATCTCACATTCTATTCATAATTATGGATTTAGGCCCATTAACTTATTTCACATATGTATCCAAAATATAGTTCATATATTTAACATGGACTTTTATTATTTATTTACAATCCAACTGGAATATAATTGCAGAACTCTACCTTTACATTTATATCGTTATTTCTATCATTAACAATCTTCTATAATTAATGTCTCAACTCCATAGGATTTTTCTTTCTTCTATTACATGAAAAAAAAATAGGTAGGCAGGGGTGAGCGCCAAACTCAATGAGTAGAGTTAGATAACCTTCTCACCCCACACAATCACACAGATGCTAAAAGTATTTTTATCTGGTCACCGATTAATTTTATGATCATGCAGTTTGTCACACAAATGGCAATACAACAGCAATCACAATTATTATCACCTTCATATAATCACATCACGTGGAAATTAGTTAGTGGCGTCACCTAAACCCCTGACGAGCCGTCCTCCCACACGGCCCATCCTCTCAAACGTGTGCACCCAGGGAGCCAATCCCCCATATCTGGCCGACCGGTCTAATCCTCACATGACCAGTCCTCTCATTCTTTTTACACTCTCTTTTCTTTTCCATATAATCCATATCATATCATCAGGTGTACACAGGGGCGCCGATCTCCCATTTACCCGGCCGACGGTCCAATTTCACAATTTCATCATAATCAGGATCCATACTTTACCGACTGTCTTCACAAACCCATGGTGACCCACTTCATTCCAATTCCACACAAACAAGGCACAATATATTCATAGCACAAGTAATCAAACAATTTTTAATATCAACAAATAGTGCATCATAATATGGCAATTCAACAAAATAATGCATGATAATATTTAGCCGTGAATGCATGAATGCAGGCGGATGATACTAGTTATCTAACACTACTCACAGTTCTTTATTGTCCTCTAAAGGGACTGTCTTTCCAGCCACATGCTTTCAGCCTTTGTCCTCGCATTTCGGAATTTTATAAATCTCTAAAATAAACAATAAAATTCTAAGTAAGAATTTTAAATTTGAAGATTCTATTTTATATTCGTTTACTAGTTTTGGTTACTAGTCATTTAATTCACTTATTAATTTAAACTGTATATATATATATATATATATATATATATATATATATATATTGGGTTTCCTTATTTATTTATCACTCTAATAATCTTATTCTATATTTTTAATTTCTATAAATAATTTAATCTCTATAAGTAATTTAATCTCTATAATTAATTTTATTTCCTACTGAAATTTCAGCAGCACTTCTCCTAAAAATTTAACTATCCATCAATTAACTCATTCAATTATTTTCAGGTTCTCACAGCCCATCCATCGGGCAATCAATCCAGTCAATTATTCCCATCCTCCATATTCTCCATATCAACATTAATTTATAAATATTTCTTTTAATTCCATAAATCATAATTTCCTAACAATTTTATTTATTACCAGAATGTAATTTTAATTATTCAAGCAATCTTTATTAATCAATAGATCACTAAATTAATTAATCAATTAATTAAACTAATCAATAGATCTAGCCAAATTAAATTTATTTAACTAATCAAAATTTCTAAATTAAATTAATTAGTCAAGATTCCGAACATTAAATTAATGAACTAAAATTACTAAAATTAATTTATACTGCCTCAGATTGTTAGGTCGGAATTTTATGCGTGCCAAATCAAAACTACGCATGCTGAAAGCGACTGGACCACCTGAGATCGACGCAGGAGGGCCTGACTTGCAGTGGTGGCACGATCTGGCGGAGGAATGGCTAGCGGCGCAACTGCAGAGCGTCGGTGGTGGCGCGACGTGGCTGCAAGGCGTCGGTGGTGGCGCGCTTGCTCGATCGAAGGCAGGAGAGTGGGTCTGTTCGTGCCGCGCGATATGATCCATGGAGCTGGCAAAGTCGCTGCGACGTGGAGCGGCTGGATGTGGCGCGCGAAAGAATCCGATCGAGCTGGAGGTGTCGCGACGCTGCTGCTGCTCTGTCTCGCCAAGAACGCAGACGCGGTGAAGAGCAAAGAAGAGGAAAGAAAGAAGAGAAGAGAAAGAAGAAAGAAGAAGAGAAGAAGAGGAGGTGGCGCTGGCAGTGTGCTGATGGCAGTGTCGGTGGTGGACTGGTAGCGCAAAAATGGTGAGGGAGATGAGAGTTGAAGAAGAATAAAAAAAAGAAAGGAGATGTTTCTAGATGGTTTGGGCTAATTCGGTTTGATTCTGGTTCGATTCAGCCCAAATCTTGGTTTTCTTTTGATTTGCCGATTTTCAATTGGTTTTTGATTCGGTTTATCACTGTACAAATTATTAATTTGCATTTAAATAATTAAATACATTTTACACGCTGTCAGTTTATTAAATTTAAAGGAAAAATCTTTGAAAATAAAAATTCGGGTTATTTTAATCTTCCCCCCTTATAAAAAAATTCGTCCTCGAATTTTAAAAGTAACAAGAAACTAGGATGCAACAGTGATTTACGACAATGGCGGTTGTGCTTCTCACATAATGCTGCAACTGCTAAAAGTTCTCACATTCACCTCAGGAGAATACTTGTTCTTCTGAGTAGTTAGAAGGATGAATCAAGAAGATGAGGTAAATATTTTTGAGTTCGTTAGTCAGAGCGGTGAAACTAATTTTTTTTTATTAAATTTATTAAGACAGACTAATGGAAAGAAAATCTAATTTATAGGGAGGATAGAGAATGATTATGAGATGAATTTATCCCCAAAGTTTAGATATCTACCTTATCACCATAGTTAATTGAAACTTGAGTTGTACTATATCTACAAGTTGTCAAATCAAGTAAACTATTCATAACCCAAGGCACAGATTCGACACTAATATTCACCTTTACACGTAAGAATTTAAGTTCTTCATAACCTCTGCTCAAGTAAGGGTTATTAATCTCATTAGCTATATATCATGTGTCCTACATTGATGTATCGCCTCATTTATCTTTCACTAGCTATTGTAGGCAATGATTATCACTCAATAAGATGCTCATACACAAACCAAGTATTAAGTCTTCTGATACAAGAATCCACATATTCAAATTTACTACTATCCCAATTTAGAATCCTTATTTCAAAATTCAAAACCTACATGCTGACTCATCCATTTTCCACAAATTCCAAATATTAATATCATTGCTCCAATAATCATGGAAGAAGTTTATAATTAGATAAGATGGTTGCTGCCAATTCAAGGAGGTTTTCGAGTATCATCAAGTTCTACCATTAAGTACTATTTGATCATTTCCAATTAAAGAGAACAAATTCTTACCACTACTACAAGCTTATTTCATATAAAATCATAACATTTCTCTAGCTAATTGCTATCAACTGATAGGAGATCCTGGCTTCTATCCTAAGCACATCACCTATTTAACAACTTAACCATTTTCCAACGAAAGATAGATATGCAATCTCTTTTCAAATCTTACTAATGAGAATCCTCGTAAAAACAAGTAGTACATCAACTATATAGAGAGAATTTAAATTCACAGTCAAGTCCCTATTTTAGTTTTTAACTTCTCTATTCCTCTTTCCAATTTGTCATACCGTACCATTCTTAACTAATTATGACAAGAACTTATGCAACTAGCCAAGTTAGCTGTTGCCATGCCAAATAATTCTTAATATATTTTCTAAAATTTGCACACGCCATTCTATTATACTCAATTCCATAAAGAAGTTCAGCCTACACATTCTTTTTTTTACTCAAGATGTAAAATTCTCCAAACCATAGTTTATATTCAATTTATCTATTTCTCCTGTCTTTAATCAATCTTTCAGACCGAAATTTACTTATCTAACAATCAAGAATCCTAAATAAGTAGTGCCTTTTGCTCTAGCTAAGTAAGAGATTAAGAATGTTAAACCCATCATTCAACTCCTGATTAGACGATGTCCTTTGTCTTATATTTATTCTTAATCCCATGAATGCCTATGAATATTCAGATAATAATATCATCGAGTTATTCCTTTCTCCAAGTGTATCACCTCCAAAATTTGTAAAATTTATTCCTAATATGATCTAGGAATATCCTCAACCTTAATTATGTTCTCTCCATATTCTGTACTCCAAACAAGGTTAATACCTCATTGAATCCTTTAACATCAGAGTTACAATGTGCCAGTTCTCGAATTGACCTAACTAATTAAGTATTCCTTTAAACCACAAGTTATATCGCAAACTACCATTTATAACAATTTTTATTCATTCAATCATAATTTCCACTAATTGCTAAGAAATTCAAAATAACTTTACATTGACTCCAAACCATATATTAATGACTCTCATCCTACTTGATATCTCAATAATTCCATGAGCAAATTTTAAATTAATAAATCACCAGATTATCACACTTAAGTTAGCTGTCAAGTATAGTTAAGAGATACTCTTAGATCGTCTTGTTAACACATCCACTAATCTTCTACTCTATATTTTCAATCTTTAAATACTTGCGTGTATTCTTCTCACTAAAATCGATAAGATTATTCCAAATTCACTTGTTTGTTCTTACACAAATTTTCAATATCCCAAATAAATAGTAAATTTAAAACCTAGCTAGCTTACTAATAAATAAAAATGCTCTAATTACCTTTATGTTCTAGTAAGGATATAAATATAACTTTCCTTCTTTATCCAATAATACAAGTAATTTGCAAAAGTTGCACTAATTAATAGAAATTCCTTATTTTAATTGCTCTACATCAAGAAATTAAATTTATTCACATTCGTTGTCATCTCAAGCTAAGCCCCATGATCTTTTATCAACTCTTATTCCCAGTCATTACTATTAATAACACTTATCACTTGTACATAATACATTTATAAGCTCAATATATGGGTTCAATTAATATAACTCATAAAACTTAATACACTTATCAAATTAAGTACTAAGTTCTTTCGTCATCGGGATTACAATCCTGGAATCATTTATCTATTTATTTATCACAAGACATTCAATAGCCTCCTACATTTTGATCTCTTTTTAGATTCTCAATTTACTATTTATGAACCACTAAATTCTGGAAATTTACATCGTAAAGACCTGGTTAACTCAACTCATAAGTTTAGTTATAACATTATCAATTATTTATTTAATATTCTATTAGTTATCACCGACAGTGATAATTATTTTAAACCTCAAAGTCATTTTTCCTACCTTCAATTATATACATATTCCAGCATTCTACTTTTAATAATATTTCATTTCTTTTTGTCTAATTACATATTCTTAACTACATATTCTAAAACATCTTTTATATATATCGTAAATTTAATTACAACATAATATTACTATTCATGATCAGTTAAATTCTTAATATCTACCTTATCTCTATTCTCCAAGAGATATAGCAAGAAACTTTTCAATTATACAAATATTATTCTCCTCTATTCTTTATATTCAAATTATGTTCAAATTATATTCAAGCTATAATTTTCCTAATATAATTATCACCCCAATATAATAGCGTTTCAATCCCAAAACCACTAATTGCCTTTGTTATCTTTTACTTTTATTTTATTATACTTGGTCCATAGACTTAGTCTGACTTATTAAACATCCTACATGTACTAGGATCTTAATTATATCCTGTCTAATACACTCACTACATACTAAACTTTCACCGTATTAATTCCTAGATTATACTAACTATCCCTTAATTATATATACCACCCTCGTAATTCTATAAAAGATTCAACCTAATTACCCAACTTATAATTTTTCTACTAGACATTTCTTTATATTCCTGAATGTCCTTAAGATTAGGTCCATAACTCTTTCATTACTTGTAAATACTCCTATTAACTATTAGTCAATCTTTTTATCAATTCTTGATCAATTTGTCTTAAAATTTATTCTCATATAAGCATAGTGAGATCAACATGAATTAAAATTTTCAAAGTATAGAACACTAGCTATCCTCATTTAAATCATACTAATTTATACTCCTCACGTTTTTGTAATCGATTCTCTTAATATCCATACAATAACAGGACTAGATCCATTCTTACTTATCTAATTCATTGGTATAACATCAATTCAATAACTGGACAATTATCCCGTAATGTCCGATGTCTTTCATCCATACACTAAACTATTATGGCCCACTATTTATATAACATAACTATCTTAATTTCTTAATATGAGTCATTTACTTCTTCTCGGATCATAGAATCTTTCATTAAACACTAGTCCTTATTTATAACTGATATAACAGGTAGAAGGCAACCGTTATTTTGGACATAAAAGGCTAAATCCCATTAGATTTAATTCTTACTTATTCCATATTAAACCATAAGGTGCCACAATCCACACAATATCCATCACTAGGTACATAAAGATCAAAGTAATTTATCTCTTATTAAGAATCACAATTTACTTTTCTTATAACCACAATAATTTATATTATTCCCTATATTCATACACTTGAAAAGAAATAGCTGAGGAATACCACAATAAACTTTACTCTACTAAGCAGTGATTACTCATAAATAAAACTCACTTCATAAAATAATTCCACCAACAGTATTACTTATGGAAAATACTCATCATCAATTAATATTCCAAGTCACACCAAATCATTTATTTATGAAACCTTGTATGTATCATTTATGTAAATGTACTACTCAACATATATATATCTCATGTAGAAAAGTGATTATCTCCATAGTTATAATAAATTCTACTAACCATATCATGTAAAGTTCATCAAATACATATACTAAAATCAATACTCTAATTAAATAGGTTCTAATGTACGTAAATCCGAATCATCTAGTTCTCTTATTAAGTAACACTAACAACTCATTCTCAACATATATTTTCCACAAGCACACATATACTCACATTCCTGTATTTTTATATATGTATTTCCATATCCAACACATATTAAATACACTAGCATACTTTTATCATTTAATTTCAACCTATTAATCATATATCACTTACATAATTAATTTATATAAACGTTATTTATTCCATAGAAGAAAATTTAAATTTTAAGCTAAGGACACAGTTTCCATTAGAAAGAGTACACTGGTTGATCAGGCCACTGCACTTCCTTCTAATTTCTCCTGCGTGTCAAAGCTTTGATTAACTGTTAATATAATTATTTTTCCCTATTTATTTATGTATTTTATTTTTTTTATTATTATTTATTTTCTTTATGATTTTGTAACCGCCTTAGTGCACAGTGCGTCCACCTGCACCAAGACCGTCTTTTATTTAGTGTCACTCCTTTGTTGGTTACGGCCGATCCCAACGTAGGAGTTTTATATTCAATTTCCTATGTTCCGCAATTGATTCCTAAGGCCCAACTTAATGCTCTGATACCAACTTTGTCACGACCCATTTCCGTGGGCCGGACCGGTACTAGGACCTGGGTGGGCTTAAGGCCCCCGAAGCCCGTAGTAATCCTAACTTATGTAAATCTCACATTCTATTCATAATTATGGATTTAGGCCCATTAACTTATTTCACATATGTATCCAAAATATAGTTCATATATTTAACATGGACTTTTATTATTTATTTACAACCCAACTGGAATACAATTGCGGAACTCTACCTTTACATTTACATCGTCATTTCTATCATTAACAGTCTTCTATAATTAATGTCTCAACTCCATAGGATTTTTCTTTCTTCTATTACCTGAAAAAAAAAAATAGGTAGGCAGGGGTGAGCGCCAAACTCAATTAGTAGGGTTAGATAACCCTCTCACCCCACACAATCACACAGATGCTAAAAATATTTTTATCTGGTCACCGATTAATTTTATGATCATGCAGTTTGTCACACAAATGGCAATACAACAGCAATCACAATTATTATCACCTTCATATAATCACATCACGTGGAAATTAGTCAGTGGCGTCACCTAAACCCTCGACGAGCCATCCTCCTACACGGCCCATCCTCTTAAACGTGTGCACCCAGGGAGCCAATCCCCCATATCTGGCCGACCGGTTTAATCCTCACATGACCAGTCCTCTCATTCTTTTTACACTCTCTCTTTTCTTTTCCATATCATCCATATCATATCATCAGGTGCACATGGGGGCGCCGATCTCCCATTTACCCGGCCGAGGTCCAATTTCACAATTTCATCATAATCAGGATCCATACTTTACCGACCGTCCTCACAAACCCATGGTGACCCACTTCATCCCAATTCCACACAAACAAGGCACAGTATATTCGTAGCACAAGTAATCAAACAATTTTTAATATCAACAAATAGTGCATCATAATATGGCAATTCAACAAAATAATGCATGATAACATTTAGCCGTGAATGCATGAATGCAGGCGGATGATACTAGTTATCTAACACTACTCACAGTTCTTTATTGTCCTCTGAAGGGGACTGCCTTTCTAGCCACATGCTTCCAGCCTTTGTCCTTGCATTTCAAAATTTTATAAACCTCTAAAATAAACAATAAAATTCTAAGTAAGAATTTTAAATTTGAAGATTCTATTTTATATTCGTTTACTAGTTTTGGTTACCAGTCATTTAATTCACTTATTAATTTAAACTATACATAATTATAAAATGTTATATGAAATACCACCATATCCTATATCAGAAGCATCAGTTTGAACAATTTTAAATGCTATCGGATTAGGAATATACAAGTATGGTATTGCTTTTATCAAAGATTTTATTTGTTTAACAAGTTGAGTATGCTTCTCTGTGCAAGGAGTAGCATTTTTACGTAGTCTATCATGCAAAGGTTTTATCATACAATTTAAATTAGGATAAAAATCGATTACATAATTTAGACAACCAAGAAATCTCTGAAGTTGTGTTTTATTAGTTATTTCATCTGGGAATTTTTCTCCAAATATCAAAGTTCTTTCGATTGGTTGGATAATTCCTTGTTCAATATAATGACCTAAAAATCTAATTTTAGTTTTAAACAAGTCCATTTTAGATTTACTTAATGCTAAACCATTTTTCTCAATGATCATGCAAAAAGTTTTTAGATGTTTAAAATGTTCCTCTATTGTTGTACTGAATATAAGAACATCATCAATGTAAACAATACAAAATTTAGAGTAAGGGTTAAAAATATCATTCATGATCCTCTGAAATTCAGAAGGAGCATTTTTTAGACCAAATGGCATTACATTCCATTCATATTGTCCAAATGGAACTGTAAATGCTGTTTTATATCTGTCTTTAAAGGTAATTTGTATTTGCCAATAGCCAGATTTCATATCAAATTTACTAAAAATATTTGCATTGTATAATTTCTTTAGAAGATCTTTTTTATTTGGAATAGGATACCTAATCCATTTTAATGCAGTGTTTAATGGTTTATAGTTAATTACCAATCTAGGTACTCCACGTTCTATCTCAGCATTTTTATTTACATAAAAAGCTGCACAAGACCAAGGACTTCTAGATTTAGATATTAATTTTTTGTTTAATAAATCTTGGATTTCATTTTTACAATGCTCAATCAATTCAGGGTTCATCTGAATTGGTCTAGCTTTAGTTTGAATGGTTTTTTCATCAAAATCATTCTCATAAGGTAAATCAACTATATGCTGTTTACGATCCCAAAATGCATTTGGATGATCAACACATAATTTATTTTCCATAAATTCCTTTAACTTTTGAATTTTATCTTGTATATCTTCATCTTCTAATTGTTTTTTAATTTTTACCAAACAGAGATTATTTTTGATATCTTTTAAATTTTCTTCCTTAGATTTTATTAAGGAATTGATTTCTAGCATTTTAATGGAATGAGCTTTTAATATATTTAATTGTTTTCTTTTAGGTTTTTCTGTGAATTCAAGTCTAACTTTATTATTTCTTATGTTGAATTTAATGCAATCTTCTTTTACTGAGTATGGTGTTATTAGGTTTATAAAAGGGGTTCCTAATATTACCATATGATTTATTTGTGGTGATAGAAGAAATACTGTATTAATTTCTAATCCTTGATTTATTATAGAAACATCAGTTTTTCCTATAATTTCAAGTTTAGATTTATTTGCAGTACTTGGTTTTTCATGAGTTTTTAACCAATATCTTTTAGGTATTAAATCAGATTTTATACAATTTAAGTCTGCACCTGTGTCAAACAGTGCAATTGCTTCTATTTGAAAATCATTTACTTTAATATCTATTTTTATTAAATATTTTCTAGAAGTTATTTCTTGTATTAAATTTAGAAAATTACTATCAATGTCTTCATCTAATTCATCTAATTGGTTGATTCCATCTTTTAATTTATTTTCTGGTTCTTCATCAGAGGAAGAACTAGGTATTAATTGAGATTCTAAAAGTTTTATTAACCTATCATGTTGTTTAAATTGCCCTTGTAATACTTTTACTTCTCTTTTAAGATTTTTAAGTTCTGCTTTTAAGTCTTGATTACCAATATCTAAATTTCTTTTATGTTTATTTTTCTTCAAAATAGTAGTTAAATCATAAGTATTATGCTGAATTTTAAGAGTTATATCATCTTTTACTTCTTTATTATCATCAAAACTTTTAATTAATTTTTGAAGAAGTTTTGCTTTAGTTTCTGGATCATCTATTGTATTTACTACTTCTAAAAGTGTCATTTGATCTTTAGTGAGCATATTTAAAGATTTATCAGATGAACTAGAAGTGGATCCTAATTCATCCATATAGTTATCACTTTCTATAGTCTTTGAATCTGAAGAGTCAGAATCAAGATATAATTCGTAAATTTTATTCAAAACATTTTCTTCTAAATGTAATTCATTTAACTTTTTATGAAATTTACAAAACTTAGAAGTATGTCCCTTTTTACCACAATTGCAACAAGTTAATTCTTTAAAAGAAGTTTTAGTTGAAGGTTTATACGGTTGCTTACCTTTTGATTTTCTGTGAGGTTTCGTTTTTTGTTTACTATAAAATTTATCTTGGCTAGGGGTGGATCTATACTGTCTTTTATGATATTTATTAGTATATTGTTTTTTAGGTTTATGTGTTCTTGAACACTGTCCATCACATTTCTGTGTAGGAGTAATACTATAGTCAAACTGTTTACAAAATGATCCTAGTTCTTTTTTAGTTTTCTTTATTTCAAATTTTAAGGTTCTTTGTAGTTTTAAATCTTGACAAATTTGTAATCCTTCCTTTTGTATTATACTTATCAACTGTCCATAAGTTAATTTACTGTAAGGTGTAGGTTGACCATATTGTTGTTTTATATTATTTCTAACTTTCTCGCCTAAGAAGTAAGGTAGTCCAGCCAAAAACTTTTCTTTCCAAAAGCTTTGGTTAGAATCTTCCCTTAACATTAATCTAGTGAGAAAAGTAGTTTTATAATTTTGAAAATCATCTAATTGTTTACATTTTAAATTACTTAATAATTCTGCATTTTTATCTTTTAAGTGAGATGGGTCTCCTATAAAATGAAGTGAAATAGTGAGAATTAAAGATGATACTGCATCTTGAATTACATCACCGTTTTCATCATAAATAGGTTCACCTTCATCATTTATTTGAATTGAATTTAAAATTTCATCATGTTGTTGATCAGTGAGATGGTAGTCCCACCAACCCTTTAATTGGCCTGTAAAGCTAGCAATTATTATTTATGCTATAGCTTTATCAGAAATAGTTGACTGTGTTTTATAAGCATTTGCAGCCATTGTCATTTGTTGCAAAATACTTAATATATTATATTCACTTAAACCATCTATGTTCCATTCATAGATTGTTGAAGCATTATGTTTAAATTGACTTAAAGAATTAGGTTTATCAATGAGTCCTAAATCTGGAGCTCTGTTTACTATGGCATTATGAGTGATATGGCTTAATTCAAATTTGTTAGCATCTTCTGAGTCAGGTTCACTAACATCAGAATTAGAAGTTTCTTGTATAGTGTTTATATTTCTAGAAGCTTGAGAGGTGTCATTTACTACTTCTTGAGTAGTATCTGAATGTAATTTCAGATTACTAAGCTGTGTTTTAAGTGTATTTACAAATTCATTTTTACTAGTTTGAGAAATTTGATAAGGTTTAAAAACATGTGTTTTGATTTTATCTTTACCTTTTAGAGTTTGATTTACAATTGGTTTTTCTTCTAAGATATGTTCAATCTTTTTTTAATTGAGTGTTTATACAGATTAAACTTGCATTACTAAAATTATTTTGCTCAATTAACTTTTTATTTATATCATTTTCTTGAGTAATTTTATATGGTGCACAAACAATTTTATTTTCTTGATATTTTAATTTACTAATTGTTTTAGGTGGAAAATCGCTTTTTATTGTTTGATCATTTACTTTCCATTCTGGTCTTTTATCTCTAATAGTTATTGGGTTTAAACTTTTATTAGATGTTTTGCCTTTAATTAATGTATACCAATCAAAAAAAATGTAATATTAGTCTGCGTACCTATTTTATAATCTAGATATTCATATTTTAATTCTTCAAAAGAATAAGTTTTTAATATAGTTTTCATTTTTAATAAATTTTTTGTTTTAGATATTTCTTTTATTAAACTATATATATATATATATATATATATATATATTGGGTTTCCTTATTTATTTATCACTCTAATAATCTTATTCTATATTTTTAATTTCTATAAATAATTTAATCTCTATAAGTAATTTTATTTCCTACCGAAATTACAGCAGTACTTCTCCTAAAAATTTAACTATCCATCAATTAACTCATTCAATTATTTTTAGGTTCTCACAGCCCATCCATCGGGCAATCAATCCAGTCAATTATTCCCATCCTCCATATTCTCCATATCAACATTAATTTATAAATATTTCTTTTAATTCCATAAATCATAATTTCCTAACAATTTTATTTATTACCAGAATTTAATTTTAATTAATCAAGCAATCTTTATTAATCAATAGATCACTAAATTAATTAATCAATTAATTAAACTAATCAATCTAGCCAAATTAAATTTATTTAACTAATCAAAATTGCTAAATTAAATTAATTAGTCAAGATTCCGAACATTAAATTAATTAACTAAAATTACTAAAATTAATTTATACCGCCTCAGATTGTTAGATGGGAATTTTATGCGTGCCAAATCAAAACTACGCGTGCTAAAAGCGACTGGACCACCTGAGATCGGCGCAGGAGGGCCTGACTTGCAGTGGTGGCACAATCTGGCGGAGGAATGGCTAGCGGCGCAACTGCAGAGTGTCGGTGGTGGCGCGACGTGGCTGCAATGCGTCGGTGGTGGCGCACTTGCTTGAGCGAAGGCAGGAGAGTGGGTCTGTTCGTGCCGCGCGATCTGATCCATGGAGCTGGCAAAGTCGCGCCGCTATATATATATATATATATATATATATCGAAAATTTAAATATGCAATTAATATTCAATAATAAATTTATTTTCTATTTTAAAAAATGCAAAAATCATAGCGTTTATTGAGTTATGAATTTCAAACTTTTGATTGAAGGAAAAAGAGATATAAATTACATATTAAAAAAAGTATTTTTTAATAATTTAACCATCATCTTTTAAGCAATATTAATTAATTAATTATATAAGAGGTAAATTAATCATTCAATTAAAATCAAAATCTTCTAAAAAGACAAAGTAATTATTTCTAAAAATTTGTAAAAAGAGAGAAAATGCTGAGAAAAGAGAGTACCAAGTTAACATTTATAAAATTTCTCTTTATTTCAACTTTTTATGAAAATAAAATGTTATGTATATTTTAAAAATTAAAAATTTTAATTGTTCATCGTCTTCACACATATATGTTCATTTTATTTCAAAATAAATTATAAACAGTAAAATTGAAAAGCTATTAAAAGCTTAATTTTGTATATTCTATTTGAAAATTATTGTTAAAAAACATATCCAATCAATCATTAAAGAAAAAAGAATATTAATAAAAAGAATATATTTTTTTCTTTCTTTATCTCTTTCCTAAAGAAAATATTTTATATAATCAAAATAGGATCAAATATTTAAAAATAAAATATAAAATTTTCAAATATCTCATTATCATATGTATTCATTAAAAAATAAAATTAAAAATAATAAAATTGAAAATTTTGAAATACTTAATTATCTATATGTATTTATTTAAAAAATAATTTTAATAAATTATTTCTAATCAACTAATAAATATAATTTTTTAATTGGTGGCTAAGGTTATTTTAGTCTTTTTAAGATGTGCATTGCATGTTAACTATATCCGTTATTCGTACCCGTTTAATTTTTTATGTAATTGTTCATTCTTACTTGTTATTTATGTTTATATTTATTTTTTAATATTAAATATTGATTATAACTTTTGTCTTATATTATTTAGATTTTTATAATGTTAAAACAAAATTTCATATGAGATTAGTATGAGAATAATGTGTATATACACACACTTTAGTTTAATTATATCGTCATTTATCTGAAATTCATTATAACTGTATATATATAATTCTATACTATCATCTATTAAATACGTTTCAGTTAATATATATATATATAGGTATAACAATAAAATATTATATGTATTTTTAAAATTACTAGATCTTTTATGACATGCGTTGCACGTTAATTTTACTCATTTAATTTTATTATTTATATTTAAAGTATAAATTCTTATTTAGATTAAAATAAATACAATCATTAATTAATGTTGCACTTCATATATACAATGAAATTTTGTAACATGTCTTGTACTGTAATATCTAATTGAAAAGAAAATGATATTTCTGTTTCTTCCTTTAATAAAAAAAATATGTAATTTTATTGTTAATTAATTATATAAAATCACTACAAATTTGCTTTCACCATATTGCAAAATATTCTATAATTTGGAGATGCTATAACATTAATCTAATAAATCAAGATTTATTTTGCATAGTCATAATATAAGACATGGCTTTGATCTCTACATCAATTATTTTCATCGGATGAAATTAAGCTGAAATTTTATCAATACCATATAATATTTTGGACCATGTCTTTGCACATAATCCAAAAATAAATTACTTAAAGTTCTCAAGTTGTAAACAACAATACTGGTAATGGAATGTACTTTATCAAGTCATATATAAAAAATATTTGAAAAAACATTAAAGTTTTAAAGGTCTAATTATCGTTATATCTATTTAAAAAATTTTTAAAAAACATATCCAATTAAATCATAGAAAAATTAAATAAAATTATACAAATTTTTAAAATAAAAATAAAATATTAAATAAAAATAGAGCTCTTGATTTTTCTCTTTGTTTCATTTTATTATAGAAAAATTGAAAATAAAAATGATAGCAAATTCAAACATTTATAGCCTATTTTTTAAAAAATATTTCATTAGACTAAAAAAGAAAAACTCTCTTTTGTTTTATTTTAGTCAAATACTATAATTTCATACTTACATTGTTTTTGTTAAATTTAAAAAATTTTGAAATTCCAATAATATATAAATGATTCAAATAAGTGTACACAATCCTCTCCAAAAAAATCAAAGAGAAATAATATATTTAAAAAAATTTTATTTTAATTTCACTGTAATTAACTAATATAGTCTAATACTAAAGTGTTTCAACATATTTTAAAAAATCCAGAACATAATAAATAAAAAGATTTTAAGATCTATTTTCAATAGTTGAATTAAGACTTTTCCTAAAAAGTAATATAATATGAGAACGTATGATTAAGAACATAAAACTCTATTAATTATAAAAATTATTGGATATTACAAGATCAAATAGAGAATATATATACATATACATATTTTCTCAAATTAAAATGCATATAAAATCTAACTAAAAGGATATTCAAAGGAATAAATGGAATATATGTTTTCGATTAAAAGACATCAACTAAAAAAGATCTTCAAAAGGATATAGAATTATTTTCTCCGATTAAAATGCATAAAAAATTAATTAAAATGATATATTAGAAATTCCATATTAAAACTAAGGCTACTTTAGAAAATCCAATAATTCTCTCCTCTATTCCCACATGTATGTAGATTATATATTATAAATTTATTTTATTATCTATTAAGTTAAAGAGAGCAAAATAATGTATATAATAAATATATGAAGTATGTTTTATGTATTTAGCTCTAACATTTAATTTAAATCCTAAATTGAATAAAATTAAAAACATATATATAGTAGATAAAATAATTTTTAATTTTCATGTAGCTTTATTATATAACATTAAGATAATTAAAAATAAAATATATTTATTAATAAATAAGGTTATTTTAGAACATTTTAAATTTCATTAAAGGCAATATTGAAAATTTTATTATCTCTCCTTATTTCAACTTTTATATATAGTATAGATAGATATAGAAAATTTTCGATTATTCATCATCCCACATACACATATATTTATTTTGTTTAAAATTAATTTTAAAAATAAATTTAAAAAATTTAAAAGGCTTAATTATGTATATTCTATTTCAAAATTTATTTTTAAAAATACGTATCCAATCAAATTATATAAGAATAAAGAAAAAAAGAATATTATAAACATATACTTTTTCTTTTTTTATCTTTCTCCTAAATAAAATATTTTATATTATAATAAAAATAAAATCAAATATATAAAAAATAAATTTTTAAAAAATATAAAAATTTTCAAATTTCTCATTATCATATATATTTATTAAAAAAAATTTTAAAAGATAAAGCTATTTTGAAATACTTAATTATCTATATGTATTTATTTAAAAAAAATAATTTTAATAAATTATATCCGATCAACTAATAAAATATATAATTTTTTCACTTGGTCATGACTAAGATTATTTTAGAATATTCAAATTCCATCAACGGTGCATCGGAAATCCATTATTTTTTTCATATTCTACAATTATATATAGTATAGATAAATATAAATAAATTTTAAGTTTGTAATAAAATTAAAAATATAAATTTTTATAAATGATTAAAGCATAAATATTTGTTTTGTGGAATAAACAAGAATATTTTTTTTTATTTGAATGTGAATATTTGTATAATATAGACTATTGATATATTCAAAGAATTATAAAATACTAAAAGGGGATGGGGGTGACTTGGTGATTACTATCATATCATTGTTCATGTTTTCACCACTCCAGCGATGCAAATTTATGTAATGGTGTTTTTGCATTTTTTGTTAAAAGTGGGCTATGGATGCGTTGGTTAGTGCGTTGGCGAAGGGCTTGGGGGAAGGGAGAGTTTGGGCAAGGGTTGTGTTGTTTTCTTTTTTCTTTCTTTTTTTCCGGTGTGCGACTCTTGTAGAGGCAACCTGGTTGTATGTTTGCCACGTTGAAATTTCCTCTTTCTTTCTTTGCCTCTTTATTTTCTTTCGTTTTCTTTCTTTTCTTAGCGCTCTCTTTTCTTTTCTTTTCATTTTTCTGCGATTCATCTTCTTCTACTACGTTTGATTTTTTCTTCTTTTTCTTGATTTTGTTTTCTTCGTTTGCGTTTCCTTTTTGTTTTTGTTTTCTTCGTTTACGTCTCCTTTTAATTTGATTTTGATGTATTGCATACAAGTGGGAGTTTGTTCTGATTTGATATAATGCGGGTGATATTTGAGCTAAAGGTGAGTTTTGATGTTTGATTAATTCATTTGTGTATTATTACTCGAGTTAATTGTGGAATTTTCGAACTGGAAGATCTAGGGTTTCGGAATGGGAATTTTTTTTAGTTTTTGACATGTTTAGTTTTTATTTGCTTTTTGTGTGTTGCAGGCAAGTGTAAGGTTTAGGAAAATAGAAATTTAATTGGTTTCAGATTTTGTTTGGGTTGTTCATGTTAGTTTATATCATTCTTTGGCATCATATTTCCTGTTAGTTTATATTATAGTAGGAATAGTTATGAATTAAACAATTTTAATTTCATATTGAAATAAATATGAAAATAGTTGTAATAAAAAAAATCAAATTAATTGTTGGAGAAAGTACTTCGGAATTGTTATTTAGCTATTTTTGAAGTTTTCTTATTTAGAATAGGAAAAATAAATTTAGAATATAAATTATAATAGTTTTTTTTAGTTATTTTTAGGATATTGTCTCCAGGGGCAGAAGCACTTGAAGTCAAGGGTAGGCATGCGCCTACCCTGAAATTAAAAAAAAAAAAAAAAAAAAAATTAAATAATGAGATAAATTTTGTAATTTTAAAAAAAAAATTCATATTAAAACATAAAAAACCCTAGCTTAGTATTTTCTATTCCTATTTACGATCAACAACTTTCACTTTGTTGCTCTCTCTTTTCTTTATGGTCTTGCATTAATGGTGAATAACAAAATAAGGAATTGAAAGCATCTAACAATCAACGTTCAATTTATTCTCTATTATTCAGGTACTTCACATTCTCAATATTCAATTTTTTTTTATGCTACTGAGTATGAATCATGGATTAAGTACTTATTTTTTATCCAATTTAGGGAAAACATATATTCAATATAAGTTAAGGCAGAGACTAGCCAATAAATGAAAAACCTAACCTACCAATAAATCAACTAGTACCATGAAATAACCCAATAATTCAATTTCAGAAAATTTCATTTAAAAATTTCATTAAAATTTCGACCAATGAAATTACATGATAAAGTATTTTATTACTGCTAAACTAGACCTGTAAATCAAGCAAAAAAAAATCGAACTAAACCATTGAGTTGGACCAAACTGATTCGAATCAAATCGAAATGGTTGAAAACCTGAGAAATTTCTTTTTTCTTCCTTTTCTTTTCCTTTTCTCTTCTTCTTCTTTCTTCTCTCTCACCCAGCGCCAATTTTCATTAATTAATTAAAGCCAATTGTAATTACCACCAAAAAAATTTAATTAAGGAATATTGATAATAATATTAATGGAATTAAAGTGTGGATTTAAGGCAGATTAGATTGGATGTATATTGCATACTAAATCATAAAAAGAAGAAATATTTGAAACATAATCAAATCAATTCAGGACATTGGACATTAATTATTATATTTGATTCTTTAAGAAGAAATTAGGTCCTTAATTTAGTCTAAGTTAATGACGATTGAGGACTAAGAACTAAATAGGGAGATGAATTAAATAATTCACGATTTATTTGGCGATCAAAAATAAATTAAATAAAAGGAAACCTATTGATGGAAAGATAGTAATTATTTTGAGATTAATATTATATTATATGAATTAAGGTGATGGTGGTGAATTAGATTATTTTGAAAGACATAATAAGTTAATAGAAGTTATTGATTTTAAGAGGTTGACTTAAAATAGTATATAAGGATATATTGAGCTTAAAATTAAAGGTTTATTTTAATTTATTTGCTAAAAGTTAAATATTAATGGTTATTTACGGCAGTTGAATATTTGGATTGATTGATTGCCCGATGGATGGATTGTGTGAGTAGTAATTGATAAGTATATTAGATTGTTAATATTGAAATAAGTAGAAAATTGTATTTTAAGGGAAATATTGCTAGAATTTTAATAGAAATTAGATTTGTTATAGCGATTGAATATTTAAGCAAATATATATTAAATTAATTCTTTAATTTCTTATTTAAGAAAAATTCATCGTCTTATGTTATATTCCTTTATATATATGTTTTATCTAGATCAACCGAGTTCGTCTACTGCTCCTGCTAATCAAAATCCAAATTAAAACTTATTTTTCTGTTTTCACTGTGAGTAATAATAAGTGATGCATATTATTTCCTGCATACATGCATCATTCATTTGATACTAAATAAATACATTTAACACTCAGCTCTTATTTTCACATATTAATAAGATATTATTGAAATATAATTATTAATGTCATTATCTATCTTAAAAACATAATATTTTAACTATAGGATTGTCATATAATCATGTACATTATAATTATACTCACATGTTGCATATTGATTATTGATGTGATTTGTTATATTGAATGGATTGTTTGGATTACTTGTGATATGATAATAATGTGCCTTGCTTGCGTGTGGAATTGGGATGATGTGGGACACCATGAAATTGTGAGGGCGGTTTCCGATACTATCAGCCATGTAAGGGAGATCGGCGCCCCTGTATGCGCCTGATGAAATATGATATGAATGATATGGAAAATTACAAGATGGCCTCCTGTTAACAATGAAAAGAAAAGAGGGAATGAAAAATAATGTGAGGATTGGTCAGTGAGAATTAGATCAGTTGGCCATGTAAAGGGGATCGGCTCCCTAGTGCACACGTATGAGAGGATAAGCCATGTGTGAGGACAACTTGTTGGGGGTTTCGGTGACGCACTGACTAATCTCCACTTGATATGATTATGTGAAGGTGACATCGTTGAAGATGCTAGTGCCGTGACATGTGCTTGATTTATTGTGTGTTTACTATACAAATTTGGAAAGCATTTTGAGTGACTGTTTGGGTTATGCATTATTTATTATTATTCACTGAGTTTGTGAAACTCTCCCATTTCCTTTAAATTTTTTCCAAGAGGTAAACATTTTGCTGATCTAGATAACCTTTGCATCCTTCTTCGCAAAGATTCAATAGTAGTTTCTAGCTTTTGAAAATATTAATATATACAGTATGGTGTATATGAACAATCCGCGTCCATTTTTTTGGTCTCTGCAGTTAGGATATTTTGCTTTACATCTTTTTATGTAAAAGTTGATAGTGTGCTGATCAATAAACTTGTGGATTATTTTCTAATTTCCTTTTTAAAAGATATAAATGGACCAATTTGCCCATATTATGAATGACTTTGAATTTTACGAAAAAATATATATATATATATACAAGCCCGAACTATGAATTATTTGAAATATTGAAGCTGTGCCAGAGATATGAGTTGATAGAGTTACTTAATAATGTTGAAATGTTGAAATATGAACTTATTGTTTCTAGAGTTGGCTTAAAGGAAATAGGTTTTCGTAAATTAGGCTTACTATGAGCCTCGGGGCTTTAAATTTATCCGGGCCTTCGTGCCGGTCCGATGCACAGTTTTTTGGGTCGTGACACACCAAATCAATAAACTAACAAAGAATTCAATCAATAAACTAACAAAGAATTCAAATTGAATCTATGTCCAAAACTAATTAAATCAAAGTCCAAAACAAAATGGTGAAGAAGGATAACAAAGTTTAACAATTAAAAGACCAGTTTAAAAGATAAGCTTGAAAACAAATTCTCACCTGTAGAGATCAAAATTTTATTTTTTTGAATTTTAGTAAAAGTAGTAATGTTTTCTTTTAGTATTTGAATCCAGTAGTAAAACAGTATTAGTATTTGAATTTTAGTAAAAGTAGTAAGTAGATTATTTAGTATTAAAAGTAGTATTTGTGATTGCTTAGTTTTTGAATCCACAACAAATTGATCCTTTAAAAAAAAAAAAAAAGAATCCACAACAGATTGATAGTAAATATTCAATTTAAATAAAAGCACATAATACATAGTCATGTTCAAATCTATATCTATATATCTATATATATAACCCTGAAGCAAAAAAAAAAAAAAATAATAATAATAATAAGAATCTGACTCGACGCTCTCTCCATCAACTATTTCTATTTCTTTTTTTTCAAAATTTTTGAATTTCTACCTTATTTTTTGAAATTTTTGATTGGATGATTCTTTTAAATTTTTTTATAATAATAATAATTAATCTAAAATTATTAAATTTTAAAACTTTAAACCTTTTGAATTTTTGAATTTTTTTTCTTATATATATATATATATATATATATATCTCCCAGTTTCAATGATTTTTTTCACAATAACTTCATATTGTTTTGTTGTTTTTTTGGATTTTTTGCTTTCAATTTTTTGATTATGTTGTATAAATTTTTATTTTTTCATTTTAATATATATTGTTATTATTATTTTTCAAATTTTGAATTGCAAAAGGATGATGCTAGTAATTTCAATCGATATATATCACGCCTCTTCTTCTTCAATTAAGTACAATAAGTTGTATGATATAAAGTATATTTAGTAGTATGTTTTTTTTTCTTTATCTATGTGGTTTTTATGCTTATGAATGAAATGTCACTATTTATTATTATTATTATTATTATTATTATTATTTTGTCATTTATTTTATCTGTTTTGCTTACTAGGTAGGAGATTATTATTATTTACATAAATGATTTAAAAGGAAAAAGAAAAAAAATATTAAATTCAATAAATACATTTAAAATAACAAAGAGAGTTTATAAGATAACATCTAATAAATTAAAAAAATAAATTTAGTAAATTAAAAACAAATACATTTAATAAATTAAAAATAAATTTAGATACCATTTATATTTAAAATGATATTCTTATCCTTAAATTTTATTTTTATTATTTAAATATTAAAAAATTTTATATCTAATAATCATATTTTAAAATTAATATTCATTTACAATAATTATCTATATCTATATTTCAATCTTAAATTTTGAACTTTTTTTTTTATTAGATCACTTAAGATACTTTTTTTTAAGTCTAAAATTTAAACTTATTACTTATTTAAAATAATTATCCTATTTCTATTTAAATTTTGAATATTTTTAATTTTTTTTGTCCATTTATTTATAATGTGTAGTTTTTGAAAAGAGAGAGTTTTATTTTTCTATATTGTGTTGTTATTGTCCAATCTCTACTCTACTATATATATATATATATATATATATACACACACAAAAGATTGTTCTAATATAGGAAGCAATCTAAATAGGAATAAACCTAAACTAGAAAAGACAATATTTACTCTAATTACAAAGATTTCAACACTCCCCCTCAAGTTGGTGCATAGATATTACACATGCTCAACTTGCAAACTAAAAGATGAAACAACTTGCTATTCAAACCCTTTATGAAAACATCAGCTAGTTGCTCTTTTGAAGCTATATAGGAGACACTTGTGAAACCTTCAACTATCTTCTATTTTATAAAGTGACAATCAATCTCTATATGCTTAGTTCGATGATGCTGGACTGGATAATTCATAGTACTGATGGCTGCTTTAGATCCGAGGAAGGGGGATAATATTTTATTTAGATCCGAGGAAGATATCGAGTATGATTAACTATGAATGGGTAGTGATTTACCAGTCTATGAATAGTACCACCGGTCTGTGAATAGTACTACCGGTCCGGGAGTCGGTATTATTTTGGTCCGGAAAAATTACTATATATGTTTTATATTTTCTTTAATATTTTTGGAGTATGTATGCATGATTTTTATGGGTAGAAAGTAAGTAATGAATATTTTTGGACTAGACATGAAAGTTTTATGGGGTTATACGAAATCACTATAATCTTAGGAATATGATATAACTTGATAAATTTCGGTTGGTGTTATAGGTCAAGCCTTCTTAAATAAATGAGCAAGTGGGTATAGTGTACATATGGAGCATTTTCACAAGCTATATTAAAATCATCTTGTTACATTCATGTGTGTGGACTTCACTCTTGCATTTAAGTGGGTACTACCATATGAATCTAAGTATTATGATATATATATGTATATTCATTTGTGAGTTAATGCATGTTATCTGTGATTTGGTTATGTGGATTTAAGTATTAAACCTTAAAGCATAACCCTTGATTTTTGCATATGGTACCTGAATTGCATGGTAGAGGGAATGAAAGATGTTATTAAGTGATTCTATGGAAGAGTAAAGAGGGATTTTGAAGGATCTAAATTCTTTATGTTATTAATTAATAGTTTATTTGATATTTCTTTTGCTATAAATGTACATGTATGTTGAAATTTAATGATTTTATGTCATTTGTGTTTTAAGTAAGTTGTCATCACAACTTTAGTAAGTATATGAATTATGAGCACCACTGAGTTTTATACTCAGCGCGTTGATTTTTATCACGCGCAGGTTAAAGACTGTGGTTGCTGCTTGAAGACTAGAAGAGTAGCATCAGGGCAGAAGTGACTATTGTGGTAGTAGTAGATTGAGATTTATGTACTTAAGAACTATGGCATGTATAAGTATTATATTTTCAGAGATTGTATTATTTGAATTATAACTTAAGCATGTAATTAGCAATTATGTTGGTGTCTATATTCGGAGATAAGCATAAGATTCATTAAATGATTGAATATAAAATATTTCAAGAGAGTTGGTATGATTAGTTTATTAAGACTTGATATATATACTGAATGCAATTAATTGATGAATATTAAACTGCTATTGAGGATTTATATAATTATGAAAATATAGAAGTGTTGTTGTGTTATGATGATTATGTGGAGATGTTGGGAGTTTGGAGTTTAATTGGGAGTGTTTTGTATTCACATGTTTGGCGAGCTCAGTTTTTAAAAGGGAAATTCTTACAGTATTTATGTAGGATTTTTTCCCAATCTATTTTTTTGAAAAAAAAAAAGAGATGGAAATGAAATGAAATGATTATCTAATAAAAAAAAACATATTACTCGCTAAACTTGTGAATACTCAATTACTTCTAATTCATAATCTAATTTTATGATTTGTATGTTAAGTTAAGACGGTGCCTCCGACACCGAATGTGGCATCCGTTGTCAGGTCTCACGGGACTGGGCGAAGGGTGTTACATTTAGTGGTATCAGAGCATAGGTTTAGGCGATTCTAGGTTTATGTTTGATTTAAGGAATCTAAGTAATTAAGTGAAGATATATGTTATATATGTTTGATAAGTAATTTGACTCTGTAGCCGATCTTCTATGAATTGGTATTGGAGATAGAATGTGGATAAATGTTTTGGATCATGATACTAGTTTGACCTATTATTGGAGAGCAATGTCATACTTGGTAGCATGTGTAAAGGTTGACATTAATGATTTTTAATTGTATCCTTTCGGATAGTTGATAGAGTTACTCTTTGGAGAAATTTTAAAAGCTAAGGATAGATCTTTGAGAGATGTGATGATTTTCTTGAGGCATTAAAGGATTTGTTTCCTCCTCTCCTTTGGGTTGGTAGGATTTCCATGTGCTTTGAATAGCTTGGAGATTTGATTTGAAACTTGTGAATTTTGACTTTGGAATTGATTTACATTTATAACATAAATAATATGAATGTGTGATAAAGAAAGTTTATGTAACTTAAATGTTTAAGAAATGTATCTTTTTACCATGCTATTGAATGATTGATTTTCATTATGAAATTTTTCCCTTCCTTGATATTTGGATATAAGAAGATTTGATTTTCAAGTGTAATTTTACAAAGAGTTTGAAAGATGAAAATATTGTTGTGTAAATGAAAATGAATTTACATGCGAAGATTATTCATGTGTTTATGAAGTGTGTTGACTTGTGAATTTGTATGTACATAGATAACACATGCATGAGATCTAGGCATGTGATGTGCATACATAAGCATGAACATATGTACATATATACCCAGTGAAAGATATGTTGGTAATGAGTTGCTAGAATTACCAAGTAAATGAACTATATGATTTGAACTTGAGCACATTGGATTTTACATGATTGAAGTGTGATGCTAGTATATGCATTTTGATGAGAGTATATACATGGATTTTTGGCTGGAGAGTATTTATGATTTTAAGGATAACTACTTCTTTGAGTGACGTAAAAAGAGTATGGAGTATTATTGCACAAGTATTACATGATTTGAACTCACCCAACTTGTTTTAAGTAATTAATCTTAGAGAATTAAGCTTGAGAAGTGATTTGTGGTGATTATTTTCAAGAAATTTGGAGATTCTCTACTTAAGCCAAAGGTTGGGGAAACCTCTACCATGGAGTAAAGGCAAAGTTAGAGCTTAGAAAGCTTTAATTTAAGCTTGCTAAAGCTTATTTTTAAGGTTAGTGTTCATAAACACAATTACTTTGTTAAACTTTTTGATTTTGTGAAGTTTATACTATTTTGTGACAATTGGGAATTTTATATGAAATGATTTGATTATTGAATTTTGGTGGTATAAATGTGTTCTTGGGAGATTTCTAAGCATGCCTATATGTTGAATTGATGAGGAAAACATTTTCTTCTTCATCTTCCAAGAGTGGCAGAATCTATTGATGAATAAGGCCTTAAGTTTTCTTGTTATTCCTTGTTGGTTTATGCTCTTAGGATGATGTTTGATGAGTATTTAGTATGTGGTAGAAATCTCTACCTTGTATCTTTGTTGTTCATGTTCTTTTCATGGTGGAAGAAAACTGAATTTGGGAAACAGTGTTATTGGGTGAGATTAAGGACTAGTTTTCGACCATTTCTATTTTCCATTTGTGTCTGAGTCCTTCATGAAAGTTGTAGGTATACTTCTTAGCTTTCCAACCCATCCTCTTGTGTCCAATTTGGAGATACATAGCTCAACTTATGGCTGAAATACCTAAACTGACTCTGTTATGTTGGGCCACATGCATCACTGAATTGAGTGCCCATTTTGACCACTATAATGACAAGATTTGGTTCTGAGGTCTTCATGAAAGTTGTTTCCCTGTGTCTTGAGACTTCCCTGGTTCTAGATTGGTTTAATTTGAGTGTTTGGTTAAGTAGGAATTCAATAAACATTGGACTTAGTTCTGCTGAATTATTTTGGTCCAGAAAAATTACTATATATGTTTTATATTTTCTTTAATATTTTTGGAGTATGTATGCATGATTTTTATGGGTAGAAAGTAAGTAATGAATATTTTTGGAGAATTTAGATAATTAGTGAATAGTGAATTATGATGCTTTATTAATTAAGGAAATTTGAGGAATAATTTTTATGGAGTAATTTGAGAAATTTGTGGAGATAAATAATATTGTGAAGGAATTGAATTGGAGAATATTTTTAGCCATTAGATGAGCTTAATCTTAGCCATCCAATTATGGGGAAAAGACCAAAATACCCTTTGATCACTTTATAAGGTCAACTTCAATTATTGAGCAACCACTTTTTCTCTTCTTCTTCTTCTCTTCAACGCCACTTCCTCTTCTTCTTCTCTTCTTTGTTTTTCTTCACTTCTTACTTGTTAAATCCGAATGTATGAATCATGTGTGATGAGGTTCTCTTGATTATTTGTATGTTTGAGGATTGATTTGACAAAAATAAGATATAAGGTTGAAAAGTGGTATTGTGGATATGTTTACATGGATATAAAATGGGAAAAATTGTTGGAAATTTTGGGATAAAGTGTGGAATTAGTTTAGATAATGCATGATGAGGATAGAAATGGATACCTTGGTGCATAAGAGTTATGTTAGTATGCTTGGTTGGAGAAGGAAATTCCTCCCTTTGGTTTTCATTAAGAGGCCAAACCACTCTAGGGTGGTAAGGCTTACTTAATTATTTTTTTTGTATGGTATAAGTATGACATAAGTATGATTTTATATGATAAGAAGTTCTTATGATAAATTTCATTATGATGTTAAGAAAGTTTTAAAAGAAAAGGAATTTATGATAAATTTTCCTATAGTAAGTATATATATATATATATATATATATATATATTTTTTTTTTTCAATATTTCCTTTGAAGAATGTGGTAATTTTTGTAAGTTGTAAGTTGAGAAATTTTGAACTGATGAGTATTAAGAAATGAAGAGGTTTTGATTTAGAATTATTGCTTTTGTGAAAGAATGATTTTGATTTGGGCTCTACTATGCATGATTGAGACGTGGTATGATGAGATGATTTTCTTATTGTGAAGCTATGATCATATGCTAGGGTTATCAGCCCTTATAAATAGGCGGACGCGCTTTTTTGTGTGATGGGGTGGTGCTTTCATAGGCCACGATTGTGTGATGGGGGTGGTGCTTTCATAGGTCACGGTGGTGCTTTCATAGGCCACGATTGTGTGATGGGGTGGGTGCTTTCATAGGCCACGGTGGTGCTTTCATAGGCCACGAGTATGTGATGGGGGTGGCGCTAATATAGGCCACGATCAAATCTGCTTATGTTCATTCTGCATGAGTACGAGCCTTAATGAAAAATGAAATTTTATTGTTGCTATAAAAGAATGAAGACGTATTTGTATTTATAATCTTCTCCTTGCTTTCAAAGTATTTGAATTAAACGAATGAGATCATATTATTTTAGTAAACCTTACTTTGGAAATTAATGATTATGTTATCAAATGAATTTTCAAAGCATGATATTCTGGTACATGGTTTTAAACATAAATAGTATATGTATTGGTATAATAAATGTGGAAGTAATGAATTTATGAGTTGAAAGAATTAAATTCTTTATGTTATTAATTAATAGTTTATTTGATATTTCTTTTGCTATAAATGTACATGTATGTTGAAATTTAATGATTTTATGTCATTTGTGTTTTAAGTAAGTTGTCATCACAACTTTAGTAAGTATATGAATTATGAGCACCACTGAGTTTTATACTCAGCGCGTTGATTTTTATCACGCGCAGGTTAAAGACTGTGGTTGCTGCTTGAAGACTAGAAGAGTAGCATCAGGGCAGAAGTGACTATTGTGGTAGTAGTAGATTGAGATTTATGTACTTAAGAACTATGGCATGTATAAGTATTATATTTTCAGAGATTGTATTATTTGAATTATAACTTAAGCATGTAATTAGCAATTATGTTGGTGTCTATATTCGGAGATAAGCATAAGATTCATTAAATGATTGAATATAAAATATTTCAAGAGAGTTGGTATGATTAGTTTATTAAGACTTGATATATATACTGAATGCAATTAATTGATGAATATTAAACTGCTATTGAGGATTTATATAATTATGAAAATATAGAAGTGTTGTTGTGTTATGATGATTATGTGCAGATGTTGGGAGTTTGAAGTTTAATTGGGAGTGTTTTGTATTCACATGTTTGGCGAGCTCAGTTTTTAAAAGGGAAATTCTTACAGTATTTATGTAGGATTTTTCCCAATCTATTTTTTTGAAAAAAAAAAAGAGATGGAAATGAAATGAAATGATTATCTAACAAAAAAAAAAACATATTACTCGCTAAACTTGTGAATACTCAATTACTTCTAATTCATAATCTAATTTTATGATTTGTATGTTAAGTTAAGACGGTGTCTCCGACACCGAATGTGGCATCCGTCGTCGGGTCTCACGGGACTGGGCGAAGGGTGTTACAGATATATTTGTTGTTTCAACCAACTTTAACTCTTCCATTAATCTGCGCAACCATAGGAGTTCACAGATTCCATGTGCCATAGCTCTATATTCAGCTTTTGCACTAGACCTTGCAACAACAGTCTGCTTCTTGCTTCTCCATGTGACCAGGTTTCCTCCAACAAAACATAATAACCTGAGGTTGATCTCTTGTCATCAAGCGAACTGGCCCAATTCGCATCTGTATAGCCTGTTATTATCAAATGGCCATGTTTAGAAAATAAAAGTCCTCTACCTAGAGCTGATTTTAAATATCTTAGAATCTAATGCACAGCTTCTAAGTGAGACTCCGAGGGTCATGTTTGTATTGACTCACTAAACTTACAGCATAGGTAATATCTGGTCTAGTATGGGCAAGATAAATCAACCTCCCGACCAATCTTTGATACCTGCCAACATCAACTAGACTTCCCACTCCAGCTTGAAGCTTATGATTGACTTCAATAGGTGATTCTGCAGGTTTACATCCCAACATTCTAGTTTTTTTTAAGGGGATCAAGGATATACTTTCTTTGAGAAATAAAAATCCCCTTTTCTGATCTAGCAACTTCTATCCCAAGGAAATATTTCAATTTTCCCAAATCCTTAATCTCAAATTCCCTAGCTAACAAACTTCTTAAGTGAGTTATTTCTTCTTCATTATTTTCAGTCATCACTATATCATCAACATAAATAATAAGCAATGTGATCTTACCTTTATGATGTTTAATGAACAATGATCAGCATCGCTCTAAATGTACCCGAAAGAAAGCATAGCTTTACTAAACCTTTCAAACCATGCTCTTGGTGATTGCTTCAGCCCATATAATGACTTCTTCATCTCGCAAACTCTTTGGTCTTGTCATCATCAAATCAAGGAGGAATCTCCATATACACCTCTTCTTTCAAATCACCATGTAGAAAAGCATTTTTAACATCAAATTGCTGTAACTCCCAATTAAGATTGGCTACACAAGACAACAAAATTCTGATTGTGTTCATCTTAGCTACAAGGACAAATGTTTCCTGGTAATCAACTCCATAGGTCTGATTGAACCCTCTGGCTACTAATCTATCCTTGCACCTCTCAATTGAACAATCTGCCCTATGTTTAACTGTGAACACCTATTTACATCCAACTGGCTTCTTTCCTAGTGGAGATATTGCAAGATCCCATGTCTCATTTTTTTGCTAAAGCTCTCATCTCCTCAACCCTTGTAGCCTTCCATTTTGAGTCCTATAATGCCTCTTGACAATCATGCGGTATAGAAATAGAAGAAACAGACAAAATGAAGGCTTTATAGGAAGGGGACAGAGCATTACAAGAGATAAAATGGGACATGGGATGTTTAGTGCATGTTCTATCTCCTTTTGTAAGAGCAATAGGAATATCAAGGTCATTGTCAGAAGGGCTAGAATCAAGATTATGATTAGAATCAACAGGGATTAAAGAAGACTCACCAGGTTCTTATTCTTCTATATTTTTAGGGCTTAAAATTGGAGAGGACGATTGATCAGAGGTCTCATGCTCCATGGTTGTATCTGTGTTAGTCCACCGTGTGTAGGTTTTTAAATCAAGTCTATCCAATTGTGAACCCCTTCCCCAAATGTCATAGGCATGTGATGCATATGATGAATGAGAAGAAATACACGTGATGTGTGTGAGTCGCCACCTTGTTTAATTATTTTAGGGTAAACTAGGAAAAAACCCTAAGTGACTCCATTTTTAATTAACCTAGTTACTAGATTAATTATCCCAATGATTAAGGCACAATCTACGAACCCGAGGTGGATCCCGAGACTATGTCATGCTGACGAACTAACCGATGGATGGATGCTTTGCAAGGTGAATGATGGATTAATGAAATGTTTGAGTGATTTCGACTTGCCGCTCGGGGTTAAATCCCGAACGTGCCTACGTACTTCCGTTTGAATGGAAGATCAAAGTCAACGTAGTTCGATAGGCCTCTTTTAGAGGGCTTTGAAGGTGTATGCTTAATGCATGAGTGTGTGTGTGTATGCTCCGTGCATGTTTGTGTATGCTTTGTGCATGTTTGTGTATGCTTTGTGCATGAGTGTGTATGCTTTGTGCATGAGTGTGTATGCTTTGTGCATGAGTGTGTACATGCTTTGTGCATTTTGTGTGTACATGCTTTGTGCATTTTGTTTAGGCATTTTGCCAAAGATTGATTGATTTGATTAGCCGTTCGTCGCCAAAAAAGTTGGTTTTAAGGCATTTGTGCCAAAAACGGTTGTCGGGCGATTTGTCGCCAAAGTCGTTGATTTTAAGGCTCTTAGCCAAAATGGTTGATTTAGGCAATCTGTTTGCCAAAATGATGTGATTGGGCGATTGTCGCCAAAATGATTGATTTTAAGGCCTTTGGCCAAAAAGTGTTGATTTAAGCAATTCGTTTGCTAAAATGTGTAATTTAGGCGATTGTCGCCAAAATGGTTGATTTTAGGGCCTTTGGCCGAAATGAGTTGATTTAGGCAATTAATTTACCAAAATGTTCGATTTAAGCGATTTGTCGCTAAAATGGTTGATTTTAGGCCTTTGGCCGAAAATTGGTTCATTTTAAGGCATTTTGCCAAAAATGTCGATTTTACGGCTTTGAGCCGAAAATGGTTGATTTTAAAGGCATTTTGCCAAAAGATTGATTTTAAGCGATTTGTCGCTAAAAAATGGTTAATCTCATTTATAAGCAATTTGTTTGCTAAAAATCGATTAGACCGTAGGTAATTAGTTGCCAAAATTGATTGATTAAATGTAGGCAATTTTGTTGCCAAAAAACGTGATTAAATGAGGCCGTTAGCCACAATTATTGATTAATTGGACTTTTAGGCGAGATTGTTCGAAATAAAGGCAATCGAACCATAGTTATTAATTAACTAGGCTCTTTAGCCAATATTGTCGGATTTAAACTTTAATACCACGATTATTGATTAACCGGGCATTTAAGCTTAATCAAATTAATTAAGGCAGTTTATTTACCAAAATAATAACGTGAATGCATTTATGCAATTGTAGGATTATTGAGAGTAGAAGAGAAATATGCATGAAGTGCTAAAATTAAATAGGCAGAGTTTTGTTTACATACCTGATTTAATCGATGACCGCTTCTTAACTCCCGATTAAGCTCCTCGCTTAGGAAATATTAATTAATTTTAATTTGTTTAATTTTAATGTCCAAATATCACAATAAAAATGCAATAAAAATTAAATTAAATGCAAAAAGCGGTAAAGAAAACGCAAGGAGCGTGAGAGGGAGAAGGATTCGTCCGTCAACACAGACCGGGGTGCCCAAAATTGGACTGAAAATGGCCTATTTATAGGCCATTTTCGGGTCCCGGGCGGCAGGAATGTATGTAGAGAGCTAGCATGGCGCCTCTTGCGAGTCGAGGAGGAGGAGCGTAGCGTGGTGAGCATGTTGATCACGGAGCTGGACGTAGGCAGGTGATCATTGAAGAAGCCAAGGAGACCAGTAACAATGATTTAGACAAGACGGTTTCCAACATGTCTTGAGTTGACTGCCCCAGTCTTCTTCTTTTGTTCTTTTTACCTGCTCTTGTAGTCTGGACCCAATTTGGGGAATTTTTATAAAGGATGATTATTCTCATATATATGAAGGCCAAAAGCCCATTCTTTACATGTTTTTGAGTGGTATTGGTGTATTTGTGCTTTATAGCTAACATTTATGTTGCTTCTTGAATCTGATAACTGAATAGCAACAAAACATGATTCTCTCCAACTGTCTGCTACCTAATGGCATGCGCCTCTATGCTTTGGCTTGTACCACACATAGTGGCGTGTGCCACTACTACTGCAGTGGCAGCTAACTGTCACTCTGTCCTTTGTTTCTTTGCTACAAAAGCCCATATCATGTTTACACATTAGAAAAGCTCTCTCTTCTCATTCTAGACAAAGTCTTCACTCAAAAACTTCCCCAAACTCTTCATTTCTTCTTTATTTTCCATGAATCAAACTTTGGCACCTGCTTTTGAAGCATTTTTCCATAGTTTTAGCCATGAAGATTGAGATTTGCTGACACCATTCGAACTCAACTGGCTAAGTTACTACTAAAATATTTTAGTTCAACCTGGATTAATGCAATGACTGATAAACTACTTTGATACTTCAGACATCTTATTTCGTCACAATGACTTCGAGATTTGTCTATTGTTTGAAGAATTCAGTATTATTTCTAGGAGAATACCTGTGGTAGAAGAAATTCCTACATTGCCCCAGCCGGATATAGACCTTGCTTCATAGATTCTGCTTGTTTTCGATTTCTAGACTTAGAAGATTTCATCATATGATTTTGGAGCTGATGTTGTGCCCCTGCGACAGCTTGTAGATCGTGCATTGAGTATGGATCGCACTAGCCTGTACTGGCCTTCTCTTGTCTTTTTCTGCTTTATTAGTCAGTACTTGCTACTCAGTGGCATTGGTGGCTATGGCAGTCTTAGGCTGGTGCCCAGAGTTGAGCAGATGACCAGCTGTATGCCGTTTTCACTTATTCTGGTTGAAACATTTATTTAGCTGGGAGAAAATGCTGGGGACCCTATCTTGGTACTTGGTCCGATGGGGAGTCTGCTTCTTTTGCAGGTAAATGCATTTTTCTTTTTCTTTTATTTTCTTATTATTTTAATTTATTCTCTCTTTTTTTTTGTATGCTCTAACTTTTGCTTAATCCGCCCTTTACAGGTTTTCGACTTAACGAGCTTTTGCCCTTTTTTTTTTCTTTTTCTTCTTTTTTTCTTTCTTGAATGCATTTGTAGTTGTGAGCTGTTGAGAAGCTACAGGTGATGGATCCACCATCAAACCATCTGATGTTCGATTATAGACCACGAGTCTATGTCCGACGTCATCGTCATTTGACCAGCAAGACTGTGAAAGACTGGACTACTATTTTTCAGGACCTCACCTTCGAGGGAGTTAGATGGACTTGCTCCTGGTGGTATATAGAGCGAGTGACATTTTCTTTCTATATGCTCTGTGTGCCCCTACGCGGTTTGACCATGGTAGTGGCTTATTATCCAAGCCGAGTAGCTAGACAGTACGGTCGTCATCAGGTTGTCCCTGGTTACACGCAGTTCGAGAATGGCTTATTATACAACGATTTCTGTCTCGCTTTATTTCCACTTGGCCTAGTCACATGACTGTACCCATTTCTGATTTGGTTGATACCTCTTCCTCAAACTTGTACCGCTCTTGGCTACAGGTTTATTTTAGAGTCGGTATCGATTCGGAGTCGGCTGTTGACTGCTAGATTTCTGTTAGGACCTAACATGTAGATGCTTCTATCCTGTTTTTTAATGAAATACACTGGACAATTATTGACAGTGAAATTGTATGAATTTATGCACTTATTATGAATGAAATGTCTTTAATCGTCGGTTTCAGTCTGGTTCCAGTTCCGGCAGGTTCCGGTGCGGTTTCGATGAATCGACAGTTTCGATCACGGTTTCCGGCGACATATATATATTTTATTTTAAAAAATCGATTCTAACGTTACATCTTTCTTTTGAAATATTAATACGGGTTTAAAAAAATATTGGTAAATTTTATTTTAAATAAATTTTAGAGTGCTCATACTCATATAAGAATAAAATTAATTAATTTTGCAAAATAATCAAATAAGTTATCACTTTATTTTGTTTAAATGTTATTAATTAAATAAATTATAAGAAAATTTTGAAAAATGCTTCAAAAGAATGTAATTTCAAACTTAGTAAACAATTTAAAAGGGTTAAAAAAAAGTTAAAAACAATATAAGTTTAGACTAAATATTTCTGTCTTTTTTTACCATTTTACCTTTTAGATTTTTAACTTTTAAAGTAAAATGTATTTTTAAAAAAAGAAATTAAGTAAAGTATATCATGTAGTAAAATATTATTGAGACTTTTAGAGATGTATAAAATAGGCTAAGTGATTATTATTTTGAAAATAAAAATAGAAAATTTTCGGTTTGAACCGGACCGGAAGTGCCGGTTAACCGACGGTTCAGGGCCGGTTCAGGTTCAGATTTTAACATTTACATGAACCTTAATCAGCTCTTGAACCGCCGGTTCCTGTTCAAAACTTTGAATCGACAGTTCCGGTTCAAAATGAATCGGTGGCAATGCCTAGAGAAGATGACGTTAAATTTCATTTTGGTCCCTGCTTAGTTTTAAGTTTTCAGTTGGGTCTAAAATTGTTTTAATTTATTTTGATTAAGTCCTGAAATTAATTTTAATCGGGTATTTTAATTAATTTAGAATTAATTAAATTATAAGGGCCATTAGAATTAATTTTTAGTAAGTTAAAATAGATTTTAGAATATTTTCTAATTTAGTTAGAAAAGAAAATTAAAAGAGTTTAATTTGTAATAGAGTTATTTAATAAATTAATTTCTAATTAGATTAGAAATAAATTAAATTGTTAATTATTTATTAATTCTAATAGAATTCAAATTAGTAAAATTAATTTATAACATAATTTTATTCTGAAATAGTTTTAATAGTTATATGATCATGCAGTTTGTCACACAAATAGCAATACAACAGCAATCACAAATATTATCATCTTCATATAATCACATAACGTGGATATTAGTTAGTGGCGTCACCGAAACCCCCAATGAGCCGTCCTATCACATTGCCCATTCTCTCACAACGTGTGCACCAAGAAGCCGATCCCCATACATGGCCGACCAGTCTTATCCTCACTTGACCAGCCCTCTCATTTTTTTTTTCAGTCTCTCTTTTCTTTTCCATACCAACAGGAGGCCACCTTATGGTTTATCCATATTATCCATATCATATCATGAGGTGCACACAGGGCGCCGATCTTCCATACGGCCAACGGTCTCGTAGACTGCCCTCACAAACCCATGGTAACCCACTTCATCCCAATTTCACACAAATAAGGCACAACAATATCATAACATAGGTAGTCAACAAATGTTTAATCGCAACAATAATGCAGCACAATATAACAATTTAACAAATGCATGATGCAGGTGGATGATGCGAATTATCTAACACTACTTACAGTTCTTTATTGTCCTTTAAAGGACTATCTACTACTGCACGCTTCCAGCTTTTTTCTTCACATTCCGGAACTCTATAAGCATCTAAATAAAAAGGAAATTCTAAATAAGGGTTCTAATTCGAGAAATGTATTTCACATTCATTTATTAGTTTTTGGTTATTAGTCGTTTAACTAACTTATCAAACTAAACTATATATATATAATGTTCCTTTATTTATTTATTTAGTCTAATTTAAGCGTTTTGCCGAAAATTCGGTAGCATTTCCTCTATAAACTGGACTACCCAATTTTATGTGTCACACATATCCTCACACAGCCCATCCATCGGGCACATTCTCAATCAAGCTAAATTCCCATCCGTCATAACCATATTCATCAATCATATAAATATTTATTTATCAAATCCACTTCATACCCAACTCCGTATATCAAATAATTTACATTCTTCTACCAATCATTAAGTTTTTATTATTTTTCTTCACTACCTAATAACTTGCCTTATTAGTTACTAACTATTTACTCCTTCACTCCCATTCGAAGGATAATTATCTAGGACACACATATACGCATTTAACAATCCTAGAATCAATTAACAATTTATTTTAACCTATAAGCATATTCCCATGATATAATTAATTGTTCTATAACTAATTACTTGTCTATACATAAATTATAATTCTTCCTAACAATATTTATTAAAATTCCTAAAATTAACTTACATGATTGTTAGCTAGAAATTCTTATTTCGATATCAACTTTCTAGTTATAACTAATGTTCATGAAACATATTTAACAATATTCAATTTAATTTACTTAAATACTCAATTAAATTCATTAATTAATTAATTTGGAATTTATACAAAAATTGCGAATTGAGTCTTAGAGCGTAACGATTGAAAATCGAACGACGATTCCATGATCAGCGCGAGGAGAAGAGAATTATGCCTTTTTAAGCCTCACCGGAAGCTCGTCGGCCGGTCGCCGGATCGTCGCTACCGCCATTGTCTACGATGGCCGGAAAGTCGTTCTTGCCTAGAATTAGCAATTCATACACCTCTCGAATCAAAATTTCACCACGAACTCAAATCCATGCTCCGATTGTTGAGTCTATGGCTCATTTGGCCTAAACCAACACCAACCGAAGCTTAATGCCGCCATCAATGGTAGTTTCACCACCGGAGCCCAATCGTCGGAACCAAAGGATGGAAAACATGCGCGAGACCAAGTGGAGTCGATTGGAGGTCCTCTCACTGGCTGTGTCTGCCGGAAACGGCGAAAATTCATGGAGAAGTTCATTGCGCGGGTCGCATGTTCCTGTCGCGTTCTCTCTCATTTCATGCTCCGTTTTCCCATAACAAGGTCACATATGGCTTCCTCTCAACGTGCTCTCCAGTTTAGAGCTAGGGCTCGCCGGATTTGGTGGCCGGAGGACGGAGATCGAAGGAGAGGCAGAGAGGATCGCGCGGAGAAGAAGAAGAAGAAGAGAAGAAAAGCGGGTCTAGAGGCTTCTGGGCCATTTCGGTTTGATTCGAACTGATTTGGTCCAAATCAATTGTTTGCTCGATTTTACTTGGTTTACGGGATTTTCACTTGCTTTTAAAAAAAATCAAATTGGTTTACAGGTCCAATTGATTTATTCTAATTATTTTAATATTTAACGTCCAATATGATTGTTAAAAAGTTTAGGAAATGTTTGGTTACGAGTTACGATACCGCACTTTGGGCTTGGGCCCAACTCGCGAATTGGGCATGGACTGAGATCGTACCGTACCAGCAGCCCACATAGTCAAAAATTCCAATCTTAGATTTAATAAAAATTCTACAAGTGTCGAAAATAAAAATACAAGGTGTTTCAGGCTGGCAGTTCGACGAGGTAATGACAGAATGTTCTTCAAAGATTTTCAATTAAAATTTTTTTCTTTTTATTAAATCAAATTTAATCGCAAATAAATCTGTAAAAGGATTGAAAGAACACCAGATTTTATTTTGTTAAATATCAAATCTCAGCATATGAATTAATTTGAAATTAATCCCAATAATTAACATATTAATTTTACACCTTAAACATTTAAACGATGACTCTGATACCCTGTTGGGTTTCAATATCAATAATACGCAACAAAAAGAGATAATTATAACAAAATAATTATTCCAATAGGGATCCGTTTAAATGATTACAGCAATAAAATTGTTTAGAAGAATACCTCGTTTGTAAATTCTTCGAAACTTCGATCTATATAGCTAGGTTGTCGCGAATCACAAGCCGTCTAAGTGTTCAGCATCTAGTAGTATCCCCACGAATGGACAATCAAAAAACTCGAAAACTATTTTGGAAGGTTGAGAGATTAGAGAATATAAAGGTGCTAGCTATTCTTACGTTTTATGCTTAGTTTTGTGGCTATGAATAACTATTGTCTATTGGACTGTCTTTAAACTTTATATATGAAAACCCTAGGTTATAAATAAATAAATTATAATTATTTATTTAAACCTTTTAAATAAATAAATTATAATTAAAATATATATGCACCTATTTATTTATTTAAACAATTTAAATAAATAAACCATAATACATATAGCAATAGGATTTTCAGTTTAATCAATTATATTTATTTATTTAACTATTTAAATAAATAAATCAGAATTAAAATATTATATTTATTTATTCTAAAATTTATCTTAATAAATTTTAGATATAAATCAATTAAGTCAATACGTAATAATTTAGGTAAAATTGCAATTAAATATAAATTACAATTTTGCCTTTAATATCCAAAAACTCATTTGTAATCAAGTCAAACTTAATATCTATTCTTACGTATGTGATCTTCTAGGTTTTAAATATATTGCCAACAAATATAAATTAAATTAATTAATTAATATTTGAAGTCAAGTATATTGTCTAGCAATATGTTATGATTACCCAAATATTTGAAAAGTCAAAGTGGTTTGACTTAACCTTTCAGTGCATGATTTATCAGTGCAATTAATATCCCTTCATCACTAATATTCTGATTTAGTAATTGGACATGGAGTGTATCTGCTTTACTAAATCATGTTAGCTCTCTTAATCTTGGCCATTGATCAATTGAATAAAACTTCAAATCTAATTTGCTAATTTCATTCTACCTTGCGCAATGATTTCTTAATCAATACTAATAGAGAATAACTCGAACATTTTCTCTGATTTACCTAAGGTGATGAATCCCTCTTTTAATTACACAAGTATCTTCATACAGTTCCTACTATGTCCAATTAATTACTGCTTATTATTCATAAATGAATAATGTGAACGAAGAATCAAAACATAATCATCCCCATACAAGATAGCTTAGTAATTTCAAGTCAAAGGATCATTTACACAACCATCACTTGAATATTCCATAGACACAGGTAACTTTCCATATGGAATTCTAATGCAGATCAATTCAGTGGACTTATTTAAATAACAAGCACCTATATATTAGTTTTAGATATCACGAATATCTCAGCTTATGAGAACAACTACTTCCTTGAGGAAAGAACATAACATGTATCAATCTCAACAGCTCTAATCATTATCCAATAATGAGGAGAACATTGACTAGGAATATTTATAAACATTGCTTTAATACAAATATAAAGCTCATAATTATAACCACATTATAATTTATTTCACAAAGCAGTATTGTTTCATGGACTTTATCTTTTATCGAGTTCAATAAATAGAATATAAAAGATAAATAAATGCCTTTTATTAATAATAAAATATTTATTACATGAAACTTTATATGCAAAACATAACCAATTAAATTGGCTATAGGGCATATAACTCATAGTAAAGAGTTCAAAATGAACTCTATATAATTACTTAATGTAATAGTTAGGGGATGCGAAATTATTGAGGTTTATGTTTAGAATGTAATTGATCTATGGTTTATAAATCTTTTCTCCTCCCTCCTATGTATGGTTTTGGTTTTATGCTATGATTTTTGATTGATTGATTATAATGCCTATGAATGTCATATTTTGTAAAAGTGCATTAAAACATTTTTTGCATCTCAATTATAATCAACTTTTAGTACTTTGTTGTGAATAATCAAACAAACAATGGAGGTCAATCCAATGATCGGGTAATCCGGGTGCCTAACACCTTTCCAAGGTCGTATCCAACTTTCTTACCTAGACTTTGGTTGAAAATGACTTGATTTCCTCCAAATCAATTCAATATTTTGCCTATAAGAGGGTGATGACTCCCCAAAACGCTCTTACCAATGTAAGAGCCTTTTGTAAAAAATCTTTTTTTTTCAAAGTAAGGCCACCTTTCTGAAGGTGGAACATATTTAACAAAAATAAAACCACATTTGTAAATTAAAATAAATCTAAGCTCACTCGATGTCCCGATGACGCATCTTCAAAACACAAACCTGAAAAACCCTCTCATGGAGGTTCGACCGACCATATACAACACCACATAAATACCAATAATTTATATTTAAGCCATACACATTATCATTAACCTATATACTGAAAGATTTAGAATTTATATCAAGGAAAACCAAGCTAAAAAAAAAAAAAAATTCAAGCATGGGTGATTCGGCCTCATGGAGTTCCCATACATAAAATCATAGAAACTCATTTCTTGTACAAATTAAGCAGCTTTACATGGGAATAACTCATACAAAGCATAAAATCCAAGTCTTAAATAAGAAGAGAAAGAACTCATGCAAAATACCTAAATATATCTATTGAAGGGAAAATAAACACAAACCTTAAATATAGCTTTGAAAATCCACCAAATCACCCTTACATAATCTCCTTTCCCTTAGAGTTTGGATCTTTCTCTAAAACCTCATGTATTATTTTCGTCTCACTCCTAAGCTACAAAGACTATACTCATCAAAGGCCATGGTAGAACATATTAGATGGCATGTCAAGCATGCTCTTGATGATGGTATTAGGAGGCATCCCTCAGATGTTGAGGCATGAAAACACTTCAATTTGCAATACCCATAATTTGGTTCTGAGAGTGAAAATGTTATGGTTGGATTATATATTGATGGATTTCAATCCTTAGGTCAATCTGGTCAACAATATTCATCATGGCCTATTATAGTGACGCTTATAATCTTCTTTTTAGGATGTTTATGAAAGCTGAGTACATGTTTCTTACAGTTAGAGTTCCTGGATCGAACAATCCTAAGTTTAATATAGAGGTGTTTTTACAACCTCTGATTGCAGAATTAAAATACCTATAAGATGTAGGCATTAAAACATATGATGTTCCAAGAAAGCAAAATTTTATTGCGTAAGTAGCTTTACTTTGGAATGTAAGTGGTTTTCCAGCTCATGGTATGCTATCTGGATGGAGTAGAACAAGAACGCTAGCTTATCCTTATCAGATGGAGAATACAAATGCCTTCAATCTTCAGAAAGGAGGTAAACAATCCTAGTTTGATAATCACCAACAACTTTTACCTTTGGATCATCCATGGAGGCGTAATCAATCATTTTTCATAAAGAATAAGGTAGTCAAAGAAATGGCACCACCAATAAAGTCTACTCCAGCTGAAATGGATTAGCTATGGAGCAACTAATATCTCCAACTGGAATGGATCAATTGTGAAGCATTAGCTGAAATGAATCAGCTAGATCAAATAGTCAATAACTGAAAGGATCAGCTCATCATGTCTGCCTTTCTTAGGCAAGAAAAAACACTGAGTTCATCAGCATCACTCCTACTAAATCCTTTTTGACAGTTGTGATGGGGGGGCACCTACCAAGTAATTTTAAACCCTTATATCTTGACAAAGCATTTACAAAAGCTATGGTTCAAACTAGTAGTAAATCAGTCAAAAAAATGAAAGATAACCTACAAGTCAAGATGACCTTTACCCACTCTTTTAAAAATAAAATTTTCCATCGGCCTTGTTTTCCTATAAACTCAGTAGCAATGGGAAATAGAAACCAAGAGCTTTCCAAAGTTACCTTATGGGCCTAAATCGGAGGTCAAATGGCCTTGAACTAGCCAAATAAGTCAAAATTAGTCGAACCATATCAAAGCAGCATAAACCGGTCTAACCGCCAGACCTAGAGTGGTTAATCGCCCTAGTTTGGGTGATTGGCCATTGGCGATCGATGGTCAATCCCAATTGACCGCCTTGCATTTTTTTGTAAAAATTTCAATCCTACTTCGGGAAGTGTGCATAAATCCCCCTAGTCTATTTCCCTATAAATACAGGTCCAATTTTCAACCAAAAACATATAATCTCGCTCTTGCTCGTAAAATACATTCTAGAGGCCTTAGTTGAAACGTTCCTTTAGCTTTTTATTTCTCTTCTTATCTCCTCCACTCTTCTTGAGTATTTTAAATGGGTAGGATATATTCCTTCGGCTGACTTCCCCCTAATCTCTTTTTTAGCCTTATTTCTAGGTCTCCATAACTTTGTCTGAGGCCTCCTTGGTTCACCAGGCCCTTATTGAAATCCCTACATGGGTTTAAGTCCTCCTTGGTATCCTAGATCTCACTTGGCTTAGGTTTCAGCCTTAGAAATTTAAGTCAAAGTTGAAGCTCTAAGCCAGTCAGCCCTCTGGTTAGCCAAGTCAGCCAGCCTTCTAGCTCACCCTCTAATTAGCCATCCAGCCAGCCATCCAGCTCACTCTCGGATCAACCATTCGATCAGCCATATCGGTCTAATCAAAAGACCCAGGCAAGTCTCTATGGTTCTTTATCTCTTAATATTTTCTCTCTTCTTCTAAATGGCTTCAAAGACCTCTCTTATCCCCAAAATGGTGATCCAAAGCCAAAACCATGTTTAATATAAGAAAAGTACATTTTTAAATCCGACAATCCAATACCAAGATGTTTTTCACAAAACGCAATCCAACGCGTTGAAAACATGGTAAAAAGGTTTTTAATAAACCTATTTTCCTAATTAAAATCAACAACCCCCATTTTACAATGGGTAGAACTGCTTGGTCCTGATTCTCATTCATAGGGATAAGCATATAAGCTCGAGTCTCTAAAACTAAGCTGTGGACCAAATCCACCAAAAATCTTTTTTCCCTCACTTTCTTCTTTTTCTTTAATTTAATTTACACTGGGAGATGTTTGATTGCCCTAGAATTCCCATCAATCGGCTAGAGGCAATATTCCCTAATTTTACAATTCACTTTTAGCCTTTTTGATTTATTTTATTGCTTTATTTATAGTATTGCTTTATTTTATGCTTTTTTTTGCTTTACTTTATTGCTTTTATACAAATGTCATTCTTCTCATCTAAAATCCTTTTCATCCTTGATTGAACATTACATTTGGCTAATTAATTGATCATTTAAATTGAAAACCTAGTCCTTGAATCCTTGTTGGTTTCATCAATTAGTGTTCCTTTTCTAATTGGAGTCAATTAAAGGTTTTTCTTAACTTTACCTTATAATTAAATTTAAGTGGCGACTCTACAAAACCCATCCATATACCTTACCTAAATGATCATTTTGATACCATTTTTAGTGTATCAGACTTGTCGGTCGGGTCGGGGGTCTCACATCCGGGATTTTGGTACGATTCTTGGTATGGACTGGTTGTCTAGACATGAGGTTATGGTAGCTCGTAGACTTAAGAGAATTTCACTCTAAACCTTGTACAATTAGGTAATTGTAGTTGTGGATGAGAGGTTGGATTACCTCTCTAATATTATATCTTCTACTACGGTTAAGAGGTTGATCCAGTATGAATGTGAGGCTTATTTGGCTTGTGTACTTGAGTTCGAGAGGCGGACTCCTAGTGTGCATGAGATACCTATAGTATGTGACTTTTCAGATTTATTTCCTGAGGAGTTACTTGGTTTACCTCCTGAGAGAGAGGTTGAGTTTGGTATTGAGATAACGCCTTGTACTACATCGATATCCATTGCTCCATATCAGATGAAGCCTATAAAGTTGAGAGAGTTGAAGTTTTAGATTCAAGAGTTGTTTGATAAGAGTTTCATTCGCCCTATTGTTTCTCTTTGGGGATGCTCTAGTGTTATTTATGCAGAAGAATGATGGATATCTAAGCTTGTGCATCGACTACAGGGAGCTTACCAGAGTCATTGCCAAGATTAAATATCCATTGCATTAGATAAATGACTTATTTGATTAGTTATAAGGAGCTAGTGTATTCTTTAAGATAGATATGAGATCTGGATATCATCAGCTGAGAGTTAAAGATCTAGATGTGCCTAAGATTGCTTTCAAGACTCGTTATAGTCATTACGAGTTCTTGGTGATGCTATTTGGTTTGACTAACGCTTTGGTGTTCTTTATGGATTTGATAAACTGAATCTTCCATCCTTACTGGGATCAATTTATGGTAGCATTCATCGATGACATCTTGATGTATTCTTGGACTAAAGAGGATCATGATCAACATCTGAGGATTGTGTTGCAAACTTTGAGAGAGAGAGGCAATTTTATGCAAAGTTTAGCAAATGCAAGTTTTGGTTATCTGAGATTGCTTTTCTAAGGCATATCATTTCAATTGAGGGTATTATATAGTTCATCCGAAGAAGATTGAGGCAGTGATTGATTGGAAGCCACTTAAGAATGTCACAGATATCAGGAGCTTCTTAGGTTTGACTAGTTACTATAGGAGGTTTATCAAGGGGGTTTCTCTCATTGCCGCCCCTTTGACTAGATTACTTCGGAAGGATGCCAGATTTGAGTGGAACGACAGATGTCATGCTAGTTTTGAAAGACTTAAGGCAATGCTTATAGAGGCAATAATGTTGACTGAACTAGTATCGGGTAGAGCTTATGATGTTTACAGTGATACTTTCCATAATGGTTTGGGCTATGTTATTATACATGAGGGAAAGGCAGTTGCTTATGCTTCTAGATGACTTAAGCCTCAAGAGAAGAACTACCCTACCCATAACTTGGAATTGGCAGTTATAATTTTCACTTTGAAGATTTGGAGGCATTACTTCTATGGTGAGAAATGTCATCTTTACACGGATCTAAGAGCCTTAAGTATCTGCTTCCACAGAAAAAGTTAAACTTGAGACAACAAAGATGGGTAGAGCTTCTTAAGGACTATGATTACGTAATTAATACCATTCGGATAAGGCTAATGTTATGATAGATGCACTTAGTAGGAAGTCCTTGATTGCCTTGCGGGCTATGAATATTCAGTTATCAGTGGCTAGTAATAGGGCACTTGTGGCAAAGTTGATGGTTAGACCTAGTTTACTTTAGTAGATTCAGGAAGCACATAAAGATGACGAGAAGATCACCTTGTGGAAAGTTTTGGTTCGAGAGGGTGAGAAGAAGAGGCTTGTGATAAGAGAGGATGATTGCTTATACTTCGAGGATCAGATTTGTGTGCATAAGATTTTGAATTTGACAAAGAAGATCTTAGAGGAATCTCATAGTAGTCCTTATTGTATGCATCCTGTCAATAATAAGATGTATCAGGATTTAAGGTTGCACTATTGGTGGCCAACTATAAAGGGGGATATCACAAATTATGTATCTAGATGCTTGACTTGTCAGCCATTCAAAGCGAAACATCAGGTCCCTTATTAGCTTATTTTATCTCATTTCTATACTAGAGTGGAAGTGGGGTAGAATTACTATGGACTTTATTATTGGGTCGCCCTTGACTTCTAAGATGAAAGATGTCGTTTGGGTGATAGTTGGTAGATCAACTAAGTCGACAAACTTTCTTCCTGTGAGGATCGATTTCACTATGGAGCAGTATATAGAGTTATACGTAAATGAGATAGCAATATTGTATGGGGTGCCTTCTTCCATCAAAGTTAGAGCGGGTTATCTAAAGCCCTAGTTCATTACTTCAGATAGAGATTCGAATTTCGAGATTCACTTTTAGATTTTGGACAAAGCTTTATAAGGCCTTAGGTATTGAATTGAATTTCAACACAACTTTTCATCCTAAAACGGACGGTCAACCAGACCAGGTTACTCAGGTATTGTTATTGAGTTCGAGGGCAGTTGGGAGAGGGATATTCGACTTGTGGAGTTTTTATATAATAACAGTTATCAGCAGAGTATTAAGATGGCTCCTTTTGAGGCTTTATATGGGAGGAACTGTAGGACTCCTCTATGTTGGACTGAGCTTGACAAGGATAATATTATTGGTCTAGAAAAGATTCAAAAAACAAAAGAAAGGGTCGAGGTTATTAAAGATAGATTGAAAGATGCTTTTGATCGTCAGAAATATTATGCAAACCTGAAGAGGAGAGACATTGAGTATGCAGTGGGTGATAAGGTGTTTCTTAAGGTATCTCCGTGGAAGAAAGCATTAAGATTTGGTAGGAATGGTAAGCTTAGTCTTAGGTTTATTGGTTTATATGAGATTATAGAGCATGTGGGTCCATTAGCCCTTAAACTAGCTTTACCACTGGACTTGGATATGATTCATAACATCTTACACGTGTCTATGCTGAGGAGGTATTGGTCCGACCCTTCACATGTGATATCTGCAGAATCAATTAGCATTGAGCCTGATTTGACATATGAGGGAAAACCCATAAGGATTATAGCTAAAGAGGTCAAGGATTTTAGGTATAAGAGAATGTCTCTAGTGAAAGTCTCATGGAGGAACCATAAGATTGAGAAAGCCACTTGGGAGAGTGAGGACATTATGAGGCAACAACATCCTCAGTTATTTACCTCAGATAAATTTTAAGGATGAAATTTCTTAAGGGGAGGAGAGTTATAACATCTTGATTTTTCTGAGTTATGAAAAGTGACTTACCAGCCTGTGGATAGTACCACCTAATAGGAAAACAGTATTTTTACGGTCTGAAAATATTACTTTTCATAATTAATATTTTAGTATTTATTTTGGTCCATTCATGCATTATTTTGATGGGTAGACATAAGTTATGATTTTACTGGTAGAACTTAAGTAATTAATGAATAGTGTTTTGGAGTATTTTTGAGAAATTAGAAAATTGGAGAATTAATATTATTGAATAAGTTTAATAAGATTTATGGAGGAAAATTAGATTTTAAGAAGTTATTGTAGGAGTGATATATAGCCATTGGATTGAAATGAGGAGGTTAAATCCTAGCCATCCATCAACAACTTCATGAGAAAGTTGTTAATATTTACAAAAATGCCACTAAATTTTTCTATAGCACTTTCTTTCTTTCCTTTTTTTCTTATCTCCCATTTCCTCTCTTTTGCTCTCTTTTGGCCGAATACATTACCTCTTCATTCTCTCTTTTTCTTTTTAATTTTCTACAAGAAAAACCTTTGATTTAGCTCAGACAAATGAAAATCCACCCTTTGATTCTTAAAGTTTAATACTTGTTCTTGGAAATTTTAGCTTGTAGAAGTTCAAGAATTTGAGGTTTTCTATATAATTCATGTAACTAGAAGTTTATGATTGAGTTTGTTTTTGAGTTTTAAGTTGGGTTTTTACATTTTTATATCTTCTCTTCTTTGTTATTTCTTTGTCTTGAATGTGGCTTTTTTCTTATGTAGAGAAAGGTGATCCATCAAAAGTGGATAAGAGAAAATCCATAGTTTGAATTGGTGGTTTTTAAGCTTTTTAAGCTTAATATTAAGGTTAGTGCTTTTGATTTCTCAACCTCTTTCAATTTTATTATTTTTGATTTTCTAAGTATTATGTTGGATTTTGGGATTTTCTCTAAATTGGATAAATTATGGTATGTTAAGTGATTAAACATGTTCTTGGGTATTGTTTTGATTATATGGTTGGATTGATGAAAGAAACCCTTCCCCTCTCCTTTCTTGTAGTGTCTGAACCACCCTAAAGTGGTAAGGCTTGATTTTTCTTCATTTTAATTAATAAAAATTCCTCTAATTGAATGTTAGTTATATGTCTTAAATGTTGGAAATTCTCTTGCATGAATTTCTAACTTTACTAAATGTCATATGACCTAACTTTGATGAAAATCGAGGCTTTTGACTATAGAGCATAAAATGGGGTAAATTAATTGTATAAATTGCTATTTGCGATATGTGAAGATTGTTATCATGTTTAAATCAAAGGAAAATGCCCCCTTTCCTTTACTTCCCATTTTGGCCAAACCATAGGGTAGTTTAAGCATGAACCTTTCTTGGTTAATTGGTGGTGTTAATATCTTGTATGAGTACTTGAAAAAGGAGAATATCATATGACCTGAAGGTTGGGGATTTTGTGTATTTGGTTGTAATTGCATGAAGGGTTTGAATGAGTTAATAATGGTACGAAAAAAGCATGTTTGAAGGTTGGCTTATTTAAGGAAACCTTTTCTTATGGTTTTCCTATGTATGACCAAACCTAGGGAAAGTAGCTACCTTGTGTGAACCCCTCCCCCCGGATACTAGTGCATATAATGAATATGACTAAAGGGCAGAAATGCACGTGAGTGTGTGAGTCGCCACCTTGTTTAATTATTTTAGGGTAAACTAGGAAAAAGCCCTAAGTGACTCCGATTTTAATTAACCTAGTTACTAGATTAATTATCCCAATGTTTAAGGCACAGTCTACGAACCCGAGGTGGATCCCGAGACCATGTCATGCTGATAAACTAACCAAAAGAATGAATGCTTTGCAAGGTAAATGATGTAATTGGACCAAATGAAATGTTTAAGTGATTTCGACTTGCCACCCGGGGTTAAATCCCGAATGTACCTACGTACTTCCGTTTGAATGGAAGATCAAAGTCAACGTAGTTCGATAGGCCTTATTTCAAGGGCTTTGAAGGTGTATGCTTAATGCATGAGTGTGTGTATGCTTCGTGCATGTTTGTTTAGGCATTTTGCCAAAGGATCAATTGATTTAGGCAATCTGCTTGCCAAAAGTGTTGATTGGGCGATTGTCGCCAGAATTGATTCATTTTAAGGCCTTTGGCCAAAAAATGTTGATTTAAGCAATTCGTTTGCTAAAATGTGTAATTTAGGCGATTGTCGCCAAAATGGTTGATTTTAGGGCCTTTGGCCGAAATGCGTCGATTTAGGCAACCTGTTTGCCAAAAGTGTTGATTGGGCGATTGTCGCCAGAATTGATTGATTTTAAGGCCTTTGGCCAAAAAGTGTTGATTTAAGCAATTCGTTTGCTAAAATGTGTAATTTAGGCGATTGTCGCCAAAATGGTTGATTTTAGGGCCTTTGGCCGAAATGTGTCGATTTAGGCAACCTGTTTGCCAAAAGTGTTGATTGGGCGATTGTCGCCAGAATTGATTGATTTTAAGGCCTTTGGCCAAAAAGTGTTGATTTAAGCAATTCGTTTGCTAAAATGTGTAATTTAGGCGATTGTCGCCAAAATGGTTGATTTTAGGGCCTTTGGCCGAAATGTGTCGATTTAGGCAATCTGTTTGCCAAAAGTGTTGATTGGGCGATTGTCGCCAGAATTGATTGATTTTAAGGCCTTTTGGCCAAAAAGTGTTGATTTAAGCAATTCGTTTGCTAAAATGTGTAATTTAGGCGATTGTCGCCAAATTGGTTGATTTTAGGGCCTTTGGCCGAAATGTGTCGATTTAGGCAACCTGTTTGCCAAAAGTGTTGATTGGGCGATTGTCGCCAGAATTGATTGATTTTAAGGCCTTTGGCCAAAAAGTGTTGATTTAAGCAATTCGTTTGCTAAAATGTGTAATTTAGGCGATTGTCGCCAAAATGGTTGATTTTAGGGCCTTTGGCCGAAATGTGTCGATTTAGGCAACCTGTTTGCCAAAAGTGTTGATTAGGCGATTGTCGCCAGAATTGATTGATTTTAAGGCCTTTGGCCAAAAAGTGTTGATTTAAGCAATTCGTTTGCTAAAATGTGTAATTTAGGCGATTGTCGCCAAAATGGTTGATTTTAGGGCCTTTGGCCGAAATGTGTCGATTTAGGCAACCTGTTTGCCAAAAGTGTTGATTGGGCGATTGTCGCCAGAATTGATTGATTTTAAGGCCTTCGGCCAAAAAGTGTTGATTTAAGCAATTCGTTTGCTAAAATGTGTAATTTAGGCGACTGTCGCCAAAATGGTTGATTTTAGGGCCTTTGGCCGAAATGTGTCGATTTAGGCAACCTGCTTGCCAAAAGTGTTGATTGGGCGATTGTCGCCAGAATTGATTGATTTTAAGGCCTTTGGCCAAAAAGTGTTGATTTAAGCAATTCGTTTGCTAAAATGTGTAATTTAGGCGATTGTCGCCAAAATGGTTGATTTTAGGGCCTTTGGCCGAAATGTGTCGATTTAGGCAACCTGCTTCCCAAAACTGTTGATTGGGCGATTGTCGCCAGAATTGATTGATTTTAAGGCCTTTGGCCAAAAAGTGTTGATTTAAGCAATTCGTTTGCTAAAATGTGTAATTTAGGCGATTGTCGCCAAAATGGTTGATTTTAGGGCCTTTGGCCGAAATGCGTCGATTTAGGCAACCTGCTTGCCAAAAGTGTTGATTGGGCGATTGTCGCCAGAATTGATTGATTTTAAGGCCTTTGGCCAAAAAGTGTTGATTTAAGCAATTCGTTTGCTAAAATGTGTAATTTAGGCGATTGTCGCCAAAATGGTTGATTTTAGGGCCTTTGGCCGAAATGTGTCGATTTAGGCAACCTGCTTGCCAAAAGTGTTGATTGGGCGATTGTCGCCAGAATTGATTGATTTTAAGGCCTTTGGCCAAAAAGTGTTGATTTAAGCAATTCGTTTGCTAAAATGTATAATTTAGGCGATTGTCGCCAAAATGGTTGATTTTAGGGCCTTTGGCCGAAATGTGTCGATTTAGGCAACCTGCTTGCCAAAAGTGTTGATTGGGCGATTGTCGCCAGAATTGATTGATTTTAAGGCCTTTGGCCAAAAAGTGTTGATTTAAGCAATTCGTTTGCTAAAATGTGTAATTTAGGCGATTGTCGCCAAAATGGTTGATTTTAGGGCCTTTGGCCGAAATGTGTCGATTTAGGCAACCTGCTTCCCAAAACTGTTGATTGGGCGATTGTCGCGAGAATTGATTGATTTTAAGGCCTTTGGCCAAAAAGTGTTGATTTAAGCAATTCGTTTGCTAAAATGTGTAATTTAGGCGATTGTCGCCAAAATGGTTGATTTTAGGGCCTTTGGCCGAAATGTGTCGATTTAGGCAACCTGCTTCCCAAAACTGTTGATTGGGCGATTGTCGCCAGAATTGATTGATTTTAAGGCCTTTGGCCAAAAAGTGTTGATTTAAGCAATTCGTTTGCTAAAATGTGTAATTTAGGCGATTGTCGCCAAAATGGTTGATTTTAGGGCCTTTGGCCGAAATGCGTCGATTTAGGCAACCTGCTTGCCAAAAGTGTTGATTGGGCGATTGTCGCCAGAATTGATTGATTTTAAGGCCTTTGGCCAAAAAGTGTTGATTTAAGCAATTCGTTTGCTAAAATGTGTAATTTAGGCGATTGTCGCCAAAATGGTTGATTTTAGGGCCTTTGGCCGAAATGTGTCGATTTAGGCAACCTGCTTGCCAAAAGTGTTGATTGGGCGATTGTCGCCAGAATTGATTGATTTTAAGGCCTTTGGCCAAAAAGTGTTGATTTAAGCAATTCGTTTGCTAAAATGTGTAATTTAGGCGATTGTCGCCAAAATGGTTGATTTTAGGGCCTTTGGCCGAAATGTGTCGATTTAGGCAACCTGCTTGCCAAAATTGTTGATTGGGCGATTCTCGCCAGAATTGATTGATTTTAAGGCCTTTGGCCAAAAAGTGTTGATTTAAGCAATTCGTTTGCTAAAATGTGTAATTTAGGCGATTGTCGCCAAAATGGTTGATTTTAGGGCCTTCGGCCGAAATGCGTCGATTTAGGCAACCTGCTTGCCAAAAGTGTTGATTGGGCGATTGTCGCGAGAATTGATTGATTTTAAGGCCTTTGGCCAAAAAGTGTTGATTTAAGCAATTCGTTTGCTAAAATGTGTAATTTAGGCGATTGTCGCCAAAATGGTTGATTTTAGGGCCTTTGGCCGAAATGTGTCGATTTAGGCAACCTGCTTGCCAAAAGTGTTGATTGGGCGATTGTCGCCAGAATTGATTGATTTTAAGGCCTTTGGCCAAAAAGTGTTGATTTAAGCAATTCGTTTGCTAAAATGTGTAATTTAGGCGATTGTCGCCAAAATGGTTGATTTTAGGGCCTTTGGCCGAAATGTGTCGATTTAGGCAACCTGCTTGCCAAAAGTGTTGATTGGGCGATTGTCGCCAGAATTGATTGATTTTAAGGCCTTTGGCCAAAAAGTGTTGATTTAAGCAATTCGTTTGCTAAAATGTGTAATTTAGGCGATTGTCGCCAAAATGGTTGATTTTAGGGCCTTTGGCCGAAATGGGTCGATTTAGGCAACCTGCTTGCCAAAAGTGTTGATTGGGCGATTGTCGCCAGAATTGATTGATTTTAAGGCCTTTGGCCAAAAAGTGTTGATTTAAGCAATTCGTTTGCTAAAATGTGTAATTTAGGCGATTGTCGCCAAAATGGTTGATTTTAGGGCCTTTGGCCGAAATGTGTCGATTTAGGCAACCTGCTTGCCAAAAGTGTTGATTGGGCGATTGTCGCAAGAATTGATTGATTTTAAGGCCTTTGGCCAAAAAGTGTTGATTTAAGCAATTCGTTTGCTAAAATGTGTAATTTAGGCGATTGTCGCCAAAATGGTTGATTTTAGGGCCTTTGGCCGAAATGTGTCGATTTAGGCAACCTGCTTGCCAAAAGTGTTGATTGGGCGATTGTCGCCAGAATTGATTGATTTTAAGGCCTTTGGCCAAAAAGTGTTGATTTAAGCAATTCGTTTGCTAAAATGTGTAATTTAGGCGATTGTCGCCAAAATGGTTGATTTTAGGGCCTTTGGCCGAAATGTGTCGATTTAGGCAACCTGCTTGCCAAAAGTGTTGATTGGGCGATTGTCGCCAGAATTGATTGATTTTAAGGCCTTTGGCCAAAAAGTGTTGATTTAAGCAATTCGTTTGCTAAAATGTGTAATTTAGGCGATTGTCGCCAAAATGGTTGATTTTAGGGCCTTTGGCCGAAATGTGTCGATTTAGGCAACCTGCTTGCCAAAAGTGTTGATTGGGCGATTGTCGCCAGAATTGATTGATTTTAAGGCCTTTGGACAAAAAGTGTTGATTTAAGCAATTCGTTTGCTAAAATGTGTAATTTAGGCGATTGTCGCCAAAATGGTTGATTTTAGGGCCTTTGGCCGAAATGCGTCGATTTAGGCAACCTGCTTGCCAAAAGTGTTGATTGGGCGATTGTCGCCAGAATTGATTGATTTTAAGGCCTTTGGCCAAAAAGTGTTGATTTAAGCAATTCGTTTGCTAAAATGTGTAATTTAGGCGATTGTCGCCAAAATGGTTGATTTTAGGGACTTTGGCCGAAATGCGTCGATTTAGGCAACCTGCTTGCCAAAAGTGTTGATTGGGCGATTGTCGCCAGAATTGATTGATTTTAAGGCCTTTGGCCAAAAAGTGTTGATTTAAGCAATTCGTTTGCTAAAATGTGTAATTTAGGCGATTGTCGCCAAAATGGTTGATTTTAGGGCCTTCGTCCGAAATGTGTCGATTTAGGCAACCTGCTTGCCAAAAGTGTTGATTGGGCGATTGTCGCCAGAATTGATTGATTTTAAGGCCTTTGGCCAAAAAGTGTTGATTTAAGCAATTCGTTTGCTAAAATGTGTAATTTAGGCGATTGTCGCCAAAATGGTTGATTTTAGGGCCTTTGGCCGAAATGTGTCGATTTAGGCAACCTGCTTGCCAAAAGTGTTGATTGGGCGATTGTCGCCAGAATTGATTGATTTTAAGGCCTTTGGCCAAAAAGTGTTGATTTAAGCAATTCGTTTGCTAAAATGTGTAATTTAGGCGATTGTCGCCAAAATGGTTGATTTTAGGGCCTTTGGCCGAAATGGGTCGATTTAGGCAACCTGCTTGCCAAAAGTGTTGATTGGGCGATTGTCGCCAGAATTGATTGATTTTAAGGCCTTTGGCCAAAAAGTGTTGATTTAAGCAATTCGTTTGCTAAAATGTGTAATTTAGGCGATTGTCGCCAAAATGGTTGATTTTAGGGCCTTTGGCCGAAATGTGTCGATTTAGGCAACCTGCTTGCCAAAAGTGTTGATTGGGCGATTGTCGCCAGAATTGATTGATTTTAAGGCCTTTGGCCAAAAAGTGTTGATTTAAGCAATTCGTTTGCTAAAATGTGTAATTTAGGCGATTGTCGCCAAAATGGTTGATTTTAGGGCCTTTGGCCGAAATGTGTCGATTTAGGCAACCTGCTTGCCAAAAGTGTTGATTGGGCGATTGTCGCCAGAATTGATTGATTTTAAGGCCTTTGGCCAAAAAGTGTTGATTTAAGCAATTCGTTTGCTAAAATGTGTAATTTAGGCGATTGTCGCCAAAATGGTTGATTTTAGGGCCTTTGGCCGAAATAGGTCGATTTAGGCAACCTGCTTGCCAAAAGTGTTGATTGGGCGATTGTCACCAGAATTGATTGATTTTAAGGCCTTTGGCCAAAAAGTGTTGATTTAAGCAATTCGTTTGCTAAAATGTGTAATTTAGGCGATTGTCGCCAAAATGGTTGATTTTAGGGCCTTTGACCGAAATGTGTCGATTTAGGCAACCTGCTTGCCAAAAGTGTTGATTGGGCGATTGTCGCCAGAATTAATTGATTTTAAGGCCTTTGGCCAAAAAGTGTTGATTTAAGCAATTCGTTTGCTAAAATGTGTAATTTAGGCGATTGTCGCCAAAATGGTTGATTTTAGGGCCTTTGGCCGAAATGTGTCGATTTAGGCAACCTGCTTTCCAAAAGTGTTGATTGGGCGATTGTCGCCAGAATTGATTGATTTTAAGGCCTTTGGCCAAAAAGTGTTGATTTGAGCAATTCGTTTGCTAAAATGTGTAATTTAGGCGATTGTCGCCAAAATGGTTGATTTTAGGGCCTTTGGCCGAAATGTGTCGATTTAGGCAACCTGCTTACCGAAAGTGTTGATTGGGCGATTGTCGCCAGAATTGATTGATTTTAAGGCCTTTGGCCAAAAAGTGTTGATTTAAGCAATTCGTTTGCTAAAATGTGTAATTTAGGCGATTGTCGCCAAAATGGTTGATTTTATGGCCTTTGGCCGAAATGTGTCGATTTAGGCAACCTGCTTGCCGAAAGTGTTGATTGGGCGATTGTCGCCAGAATTGATTGATTTTAAGGCCTTTGGCCAAAAAGTGTTGATTTAAGCAATTCGTTTGCTAAAATGTGTAATTTAGGCGATTGTCGCCAAAATGGTTGATTTTAGGGCCTTTGGCCGAAATGTGTCGATTTAGGCAACCTGCTTGCCGAAAGTGTTGATTGGGCGATTGTCGCCAGAATTGATTGATTTTAAGGCCTTTGGCCAAAAAGTGTTGATTTAAGCAATTCGTTTGCTAAAATGTGTAATTTAGGCGATTGTCGCCAAAATGGTTGATTTTAGGGCCTTTGGCCGAAATGTGTTGATTTAGGCAACCTGCTTGTCAAAAGTGTTGATTGGGCGATTGTCGCCAGAATTGATTGATTTTAAGGCCTTTGGCCAAAAAGTGTTGATTTAAGCAATTCGTTTGCTAAAATGTGTAATTTAGGCGATTGTCGCCAAAATGGTTGATTTTAGGGCCTTTGGCCGAAATGTGTCGATTTAAGCAACCTGCTTGCCAAAAGTGTTGATTGGGCGATTGTCGCCAGAATTGATTGATTTTAAGGCCTTTGGCCAAAAAGTGTTGATTTTAAGCAATTCGTTTGCTAAAATGTGTAATTTAGGCGATTGTCGCCAAAATGGTTGATTTTAGGGCCTTTGGCCGAAATGTGTCGATTTAGGCAACCTGTTTGCCAAAAGTGTTGATTGGGTGATTGTCGCCAGAATTGATTGATTTTAAGGTCTTTGGCCAAAAAGTGTTGATTTAAGCAATTCGTTTGCTAAAATGTGTAATTTAGGCGATTGTCGCCAAAATGGTTGATTTTAGGGCCTTTGGCCGAAATGTGTCGATTTAGGCAACCTGTTTGCCAAAAGTGTTGATTGGGCGATTGTCGCCAGAATTGATTGATTTTAAGGCCTTTGGCCAAAAGATTGATTAATTTAAGGCATTTTGCCAAAAAGTTCGATTTAAGCGATTTGTCGCTAGACAGTGGTTAATCTAATTTATAGGCAATTTGTTTACCAAAATTGATTAAACCGTAGGCAATTTGTTGCCAAAATGTAATTGATTAAACTGTAGGCAATTTGTTGCCAAAACGCGATTGATTAAGGCTTTTAGCCACAATTATTGATTAATTGGACTTTTAGCCAGATTTGTTCGAAATAAGGCGATTCAACTGTAGTTATTAATTAACTAGATTCTTTTAGCCAATATTGTCGGATTTAAGCTTTAACACCACGATTATTAATTAACCGGGCATTTAAACTTAATCGTGTTTAATTGAGACAGTTTATTTGTCTAAATGATGACGTGAATGCATTTATGCAGTTGTAGAATTATTAAGAGTAGAAGAGAAATATGCATGAAGTGCTAAAATTAAATGAGCAGAGTTCCAGTGTTACCTGATTTAATCGGCGACCGCTTCTTAGCTCCAGGTTAAGCTCCTCGTTTAGGAAATATTAATTAATTTTAATTTGTTGAATTTTAGTGGGCAAATATTTTAATAAAAATGCAATAAAAATTAAATTAAATGCAAAAAGCGATAAAGAAATCGCAAGGAGCGTGGGAGGGAGGAAGATCGTCCGTCAACACAGACAGGGGTGTCAAAATTGAAGAGGTAAGTGGCCTTTTATAGGCAAAAAATGGGTCGTGCCGCCGGCGGTCCGGCGACAGGCGCCACGGTGCCGGCGGCAGGTGCCACCATGACGGTGGCCGGAGCCACCGTGCTCGGCCGCGGTTACTTGGGCTTTTTCACTCCGGAGGAGTTTTCGGGAGTTCCGGGTCTCCGAAAAATATTCCAGGACCTGTTCCGTGATCGTTGCGACATTCCGGACGTTTTAAGTACCATATTGGCATACTTTCGGTGAGTTTTCAAAATGGCCTCCGGTCCGGCCGGACTGTTTACAGTCCGGCAAAACTGGCTCTTTGAGCCATGTAAGTCAAACTAATTGGCATGGCACTGTTGCAGGCCGGACTGTTTGCAGTATGGGAAAACTGGCTTTTTGAGTCTCAAAATTTGAGTATTCACACCTTGGAGCTTTTCATGCTTTTAATTAATAATCATCTCATGTTAATAATGTTTGTCTTATGTCTAAAATTTGGTAGCAATATCTCTTTTAAATATTAAGATATGAAAATTCTCCTATGACTTAAAACATAGGGATTTGTGGAGAATTGCATGAGTCTTGGCATGCTTTATATGTAATTATGCTTCTTTAAGTCTGATGAGTATTTTGAATGAGTTAAATGAGAAAAACAAAGCTTTATTATAAAAATAATTTATGTGACTTGTATTTTCCTATGACTTGAAAATATTGGAATTTTGAGTAATTGCTTAAGTACTTGCATGCTTAGAGTATAATTATGTTTCTAGGTATGTAATCGATACTTCGGTTGAGTTACATGAGGAAAGTATGACTTATATGATGGAAGTCAATTTTCATGCTATGTTTTTCCTTTGACTTGGAATTTATGAAAATTTATATGTCTTATGGCTTTAATTAGAATTAAGTTAAGAAATCTTTATGATAATGTGTATATTAAAGAAAAGTATAATTCATAAGTAATTAGGTTGAAAGAAAGAAAGTAATTTTTGGGCTCTTATTATACTTGGTGTGAATTTGATGATTGAAATAGATTATTTCTATTTTTGAAAATGCTAGCATATTTATGCTACTCCGTGTTGACTCAGTGGTCAATTTTATCTTGAGATTCCGATGATTATACATAATAAATAAATTTAATATTTTTGTATGCGCTAATATTAATTTATGCAGAATTTCTAATATGGAAATTGCTAAAGAAGGCAAGTTCGTACAAATCCAAGATTTTGAAAATCATAAAGATTATTGAAGATTTCTTTTTAAGTGGTTAGTACCTTAGGATATTTTATAGGATAGAGAAAATATTCTTTTATAAGCACAAAAATATTTTTCTTCTCTTTCAAAAGGATTTTCAGAAATTACCTTAATAATAAAGTCAAAACTTAATCTTTTTAAATTTATTTACCTATTTGAAAAAGATTTTGGCTTAATTATTTTTGGTAACAAAATATTTGAAAGAGATTTGCATATCTTTGTATTTTCGGAAATCATTTTATAAAAAGGAAAGTTAAATCTTTTATTTACTCTACTTTCCTAAATGAAAAGATTTTTGACTCAAATATTTTTGGCAACAAATATATATAAAGATTTTTTTGCAATTCTTATTTTTTGAATGTCAAAAATATTCGTTAAACTAAAGATTTTATTCTTTCTAAACAGGATCTTCATCCCTCTATATAAAACGTTTTCCTCTTATGAAAACGTGAATATTTTCTTTTACGAGTAGGAGTCCATTGATCAAATGTTTTAAATCTCTCAAAGCTCTCTCTCAAAAATCCCCTTATTTCTTTTTGTCTTTTTGCTTCAAAAAATATTTGTAAGAGAAAAGAAAATTTTATAACAATATCTTTTGAAAAATAGTTCTGTTCTTTAAATCGTTTTTGTAATCTTGATTTTCGTTTTTCCTATGCTTATATTTGCATTTCTCTCTGTCTATATAGATTTTGTAATCTATTATAGACATGTTTTTTAATTGAAAAACTTTTATATAATAGCTTAGGTGAAAAGCTATTGTGAAATAGGTTATTAAGTGACCTTCTCCTTGTGTGGGATTCTAATGTCTTGATTTGAGTTTTTGTTCTTTGCAAAAACAGAAAGGGTTGAGGTTGACTAGAATCTTTGGAAAATTTTGTGGGACAAAGGGTAGATCTAGGTATTGATCTATTGTCTTGTACTGTTGGTTTGTCTCCTACCCTTGAAAAGAGATAACATAGTGGAGGATCTCAAGATGAGTCTTGGGGAGTGGATGTAGGCGAGTTAGTGCCGAATCACTATAATTCGCTGTATTTATCTTTTTTTATTTTCTGAAGTTCTGCTTGATTCCATTTTACTTACATTTTTGTTAATCTTTTAGAAATGCAAAGTTGTTAATGGTTTTATGGTTCTAAACTTGGATAAGCTTTATCTTTATTGGACATTAGAACTCTGGATTTCTGCATTGTGATTATACCAAGTTCTAATCTGTTCTTCTATATTCAGTATAAATTACAATTTGAATTTTAATCAGTTTTCTAAGTTAGCTTAAAGCTTTGTAAAGCAGTTCTAAAAATCAATAACTGTCTTTTACAGAATCTTTAATATTTGTCTAAGCTTTATGAAGTAGTTCTAAACGTAATAACTTTCCTTTATAAAGTGTTTTTGAAATTGACTAAGATTTGTGAAACAGTTCTAATGAATAGCGGCTCTTTAAGAGAGGAAAATATTTTGTACTTATAAAAGAATATTCTGTCTATCCTACAATGAATCCTAATATACTTAACCACTAAAATCTTCAATGGTCTTCATTTAAACTTGGATTTGTTGGAATTTGCCTTGTTTATTATTTTTCGTATTTAAACATCAATAAATCTGCATAAAAATAATATTAGCACAAACAAAATAATTAAATTTATTTATTTTGCTTAATAATCAAAATCTCAAGATAAAATTGACCCTTGAGCCAACAATCTCCCCCTTTTTAATGTTGAAAAAACCAATAAATTTTTATCAAATATAAAATCATGTGCTCCCCCTAAATATATGCATGTCAACAAAATTTAGGTTCTAACCATAATTAAATTTATCATGAAGTAAGATTAGAACTTAAAAAAAAAAATCCCGCTGAATAAGTACAGTAAAATATCTATGGAGATTAGAACAGAAAATAGTTTTAGAAACTGATATTAGAACTTATATTTAGAATTGAAATCTGAGTTTTAAAGTCTAATAATCAGAGCATATGTTCAAAGCAAAAGAAAAAAAAATAGAAATTGATAGAATTAAAAACTAAGTTCTAATTTTAACCTATAGAGCATACATTAGAATAGAGAACTAAGTTTTAAAATCAAACTATCAGATCATCATATAAAACATATAGCTTATATTTTGTTCTCAGTTTATATGGAAACAAAATAACACAGATTAGAACATGATAAGCATTCAGAGATTATAGTACTAAAAATGTCACATACTTCCTCATGTACTTAATCGTCAGAATATCCTGTGTTCTCCCCCTTTTTGTCATCAGGAAAGAGGATTAGTAAACCAGAGCAATATATAAAAGTAAAATAGCAAATAAACAAACCTAGGAAATTTAACTAGAATTCATAAACTACAAACGCAAACAAACAATTAAAAAAAAATGTTCACAGAACATAATCAGAGCAGATTAGAAAGAAGTCAGAGAGGTTTAGAATCAGTTCTAAGTCTCTTAGAACTTTTGAGGTTCTGTGCAGGAGAAGTTTCAACAAGACTCTCAGGACGTTTAGAAGAGGGATGCAGAGGAGGCTTCCTTCCATGAACTCTATGCTTTCTAGCAGTGTGCTTCACTCTTTTAGGCTTTTCTGAGGTAGGAGTGTAGGGTGTGCCTTTTACCTTTAGAGTAGCTAGCCTTCTCTCATTGACGTTTTTCATCCTTTCTAAAGACTCAATGAGGGACTGGTTGTGTGCAATCACAGCCTTAATTGTTTGATTGCCTCATCAAGCTCCTTATTATGCTCTTCAATAAGTTCTTTTTCCATTTCGCCCAGCATGGCCTCCCTACTCCTTTGTGCTGTCAGAAACTTTGATTCCTTTTTAGCCTTAACCTCAGGCTCTTTTTCCTCTTCACTTAGTTCTAGATTTTGTGTATTAGCATCATTGGCATCTTCAACTTCTATTGCCTCTTCTTTTTCTGTCTCTTCTTCAGGATTAAAGAATCCTTTTTCTCTTTAGTTCCTGCTTCATCTTTTTCGTCTTCTAACTCTTTTTCAAACTCTATTTCTTCTTTCTCAACTTCCTCCAATTTTCCTTTTCCTTTTTCCAATCTTCTTTTCTTCTTCTTCTTCTCAGCTTCTTCTTCTTCTTTTTCTTTTCTATTCTTTCTTTTTCCTCAGTAATTCCTTTTTCTTTTTCTTCTTCACCTTCTTCATCCTTTATTTTCAAAGATCCGCTATCCAACTTTAAAACACTGTGACCTTCGCTATTGTCTAAATCCACTTTCAAAAACTCAAAAACAGGGGTAAGCACCATACCATAGGTTAATTTCTTAGGGTTGTTCTACATTTTGTCAAAAATGACGTGACACAGATTGAAGGGTTTCTTTTCAATTATATGCCACATTATGCACAATTCAACTTGATTTACATAAGTAAGCGAACCGCTCTTTGGATTAATAAAGTGCATAATAAGCTTATACAACCACTTCATACTGTCATTCAAATTAGAGCACTCAATCACATTCTGTTTTTCTGCAGAACCTTTTCTAACAATTTTCTTCACAAACTCTTCCTTTTTATACCCATTTACCCTAGAAGTATCCTTAATCTTCGTTACCCTAGTCCCACTGTTTGGTATTTTGAAGATTTCACTCAAATCAGTGTAAGATAACACTCTGGTTTCACCTTCAATTTTCACAGAAATCGTCTTTGGACCAATGGCTTTGAGAGAGCCATAAAACTCCTTTACCAAATTCTCATAGCAAAGCCTATTCAAGGACAAAATCTCCATCCATCCCTGGAACTCAAATAGTTCGCTAAAGTTGAATTCTTCTTTTCCAAAGAACTTCCAATCAATAACATATGAACGCATAAGAGGATAGGGAGATAAAATAGCTTTACCTTTGCTGTGAGAACCAAAGACTCGTTCCTTTGATTTTTCTTCCCCTTTTGATTTTTCCGTTTTGCTTTTCGATTTGACTTTCTTTGAACTCGATTCCTCAATGGATTTCTTCTGTCCTGATTCTTTCTTTTCGTACTTCTCAGATAATCTCTTAAGAAGTTGAAGTTCTTGTTCTGTTAAAGAATTAGAGGAGGAAGAATTAGAACTTCATCTGGCCATGGTTAGGGTTTCTGACACAGATTTTGCTTAGGGTTTTGTTTGCGAGTAGGAAAAGCAGTTTTAATAGAGAAGAGAAGTGATTAATTAGAGAAGTTATTGATTTTAGGAAAGAAAGAAACACTTAAAAGAGAAGTTATAAGAAAGAGGAAAATTTTAAGAGATAAAAGAAAACAGTATTTTTTTTAAGGAAAACTGAATCGAGAAAAAAAATTCAAATAAAAGAAATAAAGAAAATGCCGCCAAAACTAAAACAAAACAAAACAAAACAAAAAAAAAATTTAAATAAACATAAAGTAAAGTAAACACAAAAAAATAAAATAAACACAAAAAGAAATCGACTATTTTAAATTTTGTCTAAAAATAGAATCTGATGGTGACATTAAAACTTTACATCAAGGCATTATGTATCTCTTTTAGATAAAAACGTTTTTCAAAGTCATACAGAATACAATATTAGAACATAACACAGAGCAAGTCTTTCAATCTCAAATATAGAAAGCATTTTAGAACATACTTACAGAGTTCTAAAGTTAAGAGTTTAGAACTAACATACCAAGTTCTCTTCTAATTAAACAGAATTGGCTTTCATTTAAAGGTTTAGTAAAAATGTTTGCCAATTGCTTCTCTGTAGGAATGAACTCAATCACTATATCACCTTTTTGAACATTATCACGTATGAATTGATGTCTGAGTTCTATGTGCTTGGTTCCAGAATGCTGGACTGGATTCTTAGATAAGTTGATGGCGCTTATGTTGTCACATTTAATTGGGACTGTTTCTAATTTCAGACCATAGTCTACCAATTGTTGCTTGATCCACAGAATTTGTGCAACACAACTTCCAGCAGCAATATATTCTGCTTCTGCATTAGAAAGAGCAACAGATGTCTGTTTCTTACTAAACCATGATACAAGGGCGCTACCTAGATATTGACAAGTTCCAAACGTGCATTTTCTATCTATTCTGCTTCCTGCAAAATCAGAATCACTATACCCAACAATATCAAATCTATCACCTTTAGAATACCACAGACCCAAATTAGAAGTTCCATAAAGATATCATAGAATTCTTTTTACAGCAATTAAATGAGATTCTTTGGGACATGATTGAAATCTAGAATATAAACAAACACTAAAGTGAATGTCAGGTCTGCTTGTAGTTAGATATAGTAAAGAACCAATCATACTTCTAAACAATTTAATATCCACATCCTTACCTTTTTCATCTTTTTCTAATTTTGAGGATGGACTCATTGGTGTACTACATACCTTGGCATTCTCCATTTTGAATCGTTTCAAAAATTCTCTAGTATACTTTCCTTGGTTTATCAAAATTTCATTATCACATTGTTTGATTTGAAGTCCAAGGAAGAAATTTAATTCTCCCATCATGCTCATTTCAAACTCACTCTGCATAATCTTAGAAAATTCCTTACAAAGAAGTTCATTAGAAGAACCAAAGATTATTTCATCAACATAGATTTTCACAACTAGAATATCATATGCTTTATTTTTAATAAATAATGCAGTATCAACCTTTCCTCTAGAAAAACTATTTTCTGATAAAAACGTACTTAATCTTTCATACCAAGCTCTAGGAGCTTGTTTCAAATAATAAAGAGCTTTAGTAGGTTTGTAAACAAGATTTGGTTTATCATAGATTTCAAAAATGGGTGGTTGTTCTACATACACTTCTTCATTTAGAAAACCATTTAGAAAAGCACTTTTCACATCCATTTGATATATCATGAAATTTTTAAAACATGCAAATGCACAAAGCATTCTAATGGCCTTGAGTCTAGCGACCGAAGCAAAGGTCTCATCAAAATCGATACCTTCCTCTTGGTTGTACCCTTGAGCCACTAACCTTGCTTTGTTTCTCACAAATTACCTTGTTGATCAAGCTTATTTCTAAACACCCATTTTGTTCCAATGACAGAATGGTTCTTAGGTCTAGAAACAAGTTTCCAAACTTGGTTTATTTCAAATTGATTTAGTTCTTCTTGCATAGCAAGAATCCAACTTTCATCATTTTGAGCATCTTCTAAATTTTTAGGTTCTAATTGAGAAACGAAAGCAACATACCAAAAAATCTTTTAAATTGAGCTCTAGTCATCATCCTTTCTGAAGGATTGTCCATGATGTCCTCTTGAGGATGATACCTGTGAAATCGCTATTCTTTTGGTAATTGAGAATTCTCATTTTCTGTTTCTAGCATTTGAATTTCAGTTGCGTTCTGATCTTGATGTTCATCTTCTGGTTCAGCCTGATTATCAACATTCTGCTCATTTTATGGCTATTCTAGTTGTTCTAATTGTTCATTCTTCTTTTCTTAATTAAAATCTACAACATCATCATTTTCTAAAATTCTAGAAGTAGAGTCAGATTCATCAAACACAACATGAATAGATTCTTCTACAATTAGAGTTTTCTTATTAAATACCCTATATGCTTTACTATTACTAGAATATCCTAGAAAAAATTCCTTCATAAGATTTAGCATCAAATTTAGCAAGGTGATTTTTCTTATTGTCTAGAATAAAACATTTACACCCAAATATGTGAAAATAACCAATATTTGGCTTTCTACCTTTGTATAGCTCATATGGAGTCTTTCTTAGTTTAGATCTTACCAAAGCCCTGTTTAGAATATAACATGCAGTGTTTACTGCTTCTGCCCAGAAATACTTTGGTAGTTTAGAATCACTCAGCATAGTTCTGGCTATTTCTCTTGAAGCATTCTATTCTTGCATTCCACTACTCCATTTTGCTGGGGTGTTCTAGGTGCTAGAAGTTATGGAAGATTCCTGACTCTTTGCAAAATGCATCGAATTTCTAGTTTTCAAACTCTCCTCCATGATCACTTCTAATCGCAGAGATGTTGTATCCTTTTTCATTTTGTATTCTCTTGCAAAGACAAACAAACATGTCATATGACTCATCCTTATTTCTAAGGAAGATTGTCCAGGTGAATCTAGAATAATAATCTACAATAACAAATGCATAGAATCTTCCTCCAAGACTAGAAGGAGTAATAGGTCCAAATAAATCAGGGTGTAGTAATTCTAAAGGTCTAGAAGTAGAAACCATGCCTTTAGATTTGAAAGATGTTTTGGTTTGTTTGCCCAATTGACAAGCATCACAAATGTGATTTTTTTGAAACTTTAGCTTTGGCAAACCACAAATTAAATCTTTCTGAGACAATTTAGAAATAAGGTGCATGCTTGCATGTCCAAGTCTTCTATGCCATAACCAATTAGAATTGTCAACAGAAACTAAACATATATCTAGGTTATGTATATCAGAAAGATCTACTAGGTATATATTCTTAAACCTTTTTCCAACAAATGAAGTTTTGTTATCATGCATGTTCTGAACTTCACAATAAGAGGGTTCAAAGATCACTCTTCTATTTTTATCACAAATTTGAATCACACTTAACAAGTTATAATGTAATCCTTCTACTAAGCATACATCTTCTATTGAAGGATTAGAACCTACCACACCAATACCAACGATTATACCTTTTGCTTTGTCTCCAAAACTTACTGTACTTCCCTTTTTCTTTTCTAATCTGGTGAATTTCTTTCTATCACCAATCATATGCCTAGAGCAAGTGTTGTCCATGCACCACATTTCTGTTTTCAGCTCACTCCTTAGGCACACATGAAAAGATCATGCAGATTTAGGTACCCAACTTATATTGGGTCCCAGAGGGTTAGTGGTAACAAGTGTATTCATCTTACTATGATTTTTCTTTCTATTGAGACTATCAGATTTCTGATATTCTAATGTCACATCATTAGAAATATCATTTTTCTTATTAGAAACATGATTTTGTTTTGAAACGCTATCATAGCTAGAACTTGTCTTTTCTTTAGAAATCGATTCTGAAATTGACTTTAGAATTCTAATCTCAGTTTTCAAAGATTCATTTTTAGAATTCAGATTCTTACATTTTTCTTTAAAATGTTCCAGATTTTTAGAAAATTTATCATTACAATCTGTAAGATCTTTGATCTCATGACATGATCTTTGCATGTAACTTCTTGATAAAAAGCATCTTTCAAATGATTACATTCAGTTTTTAATTTTCTGAAATCCTTCTTTAGCACTTTATGCTTTTTAACAAGCTTTTCAAATTCAATGCAAAGGTTATTATATGTATCTAAAAGATTATTTTCAAATTCAGGTTCAGAAATACTTACATTGCTTTCTTCACGTTTTTGGCCTGTTGCTCTGTTTTATTACTTTCAGCTTTCTGTGTTGAAGTCAAAGTGCTGATTTCCTTGGAGTCAGAATTGATAGTGGCCATTAGACAGATATTTGCAGTTTCTTCTTGGTCACTTTGGCTTTCAGAATTAGAAACATTTGAATCACTCCAAGCAGCTACGAATGCTTGCTTTAGCTTTTCCTTCCTTGACTTCTTTTTCAGCTTAGGACAGTTAGGCTTGATATGGCCGAGCTTGTTGCATTCATAACAATCCACTTCAGAAGGTTCTTTCTTAAGCATGTTGCTATTTTTAGATGGAAAGTTCTTTTCAATAAACTTTTTCTGTGGCCTTCCACTCTTTTTATAGAACTTTTTGAATCTCTTAGCAACAAGTGCTAAATCATCACTATCAAGATCAGAAGAACTTTCTTCACTAGAATCTACTTTCAAAGCCAGTCCTTTCTTTTTCTTATCTTCTACAGTCAAAGAAGATCTCATCTCTTTTGAAACAAGAGCTCCTATCAAGTAATCATAAGTAACGAGAGTCTCTTTGTAATTCATAATAGTTTCTATAGAATCTCATTTTTTAGATAGAATTCTAAGGATTTTCTTAACAAGCTTATCTTCTAAAATTTTCTTTCCGAGAGTTCTCAAAGGATTAACTATATTAGTAAATCCAAAATTTAATTCAACAATAGTTTCTCCTTCTTTCATACTAAACATTTCATATTCTCTCCAAAGGATATTAATTCTAGATTCCTTCACTCGATCAGTACCCTCATAGGTAACTCTAAATTTTTCCTAGACTTCCGTTGTAGACTTACATCTAGACACTTTGTTGTATTCTGTTGGATCTAATGCACGGTGAATAATATTAATAGCTTTTGCATTTATAGAAATATCATTCCAATCAGCATCAGTATATTCTTCTTTTGTTTTTCTAACTGTCTCATTTTCTACATTTTTCATAGGAATACGAGGACCAGTAATGATGTTCCTTCAGCGGTTTATGTCAACTGATTTTATGAAATTTTCCATTCTAGTTTTCCAGTAAGAGTAATTAGAACCATTGAACAAAGGTGTTCTAGAAACAGATTGACCTTCTAAAGATGTAAGAGGAAGTGGGGCTGCCATGGGATCTTTCTCTCAAGCTGTTAAGCATTGGTAAGTCAAGAGCCAATGCTCTGATACTAGATTGTGGGTCCCGTAACGTATGGTACAACCCAAGAGGGGAGATGAATTGGGTTTTCTAAAAATAAAAATTTAACTTTTAAAAAAAAAATCAGAATTTTATTGCAGCGGAAATAGAATGCATTTGTGAGAGTAAGTTATTAAGATTAGAACTTCCTCACAAAACTCTATGCAGAAAATAGAAAGACTTTGTAAAGAGCAGCTATTGATTAGAATTGCTTCACAATATCTTAATCAATTTCAAAACTACTTTATGAATGAATGTTATTAAGTTTTTGAACTACTTCATAAAGTTTAGACAAATATTAAAGAGTATATGAGAGACAGTCATCGAATTTCTAAACTGCGTCACAAAACTTTAAGTAAACTTAGAAAACTGTTTAAAACCCAAATTGTGAAATATATTGAATATGGAAGAACTGATTAGAACTTGGTATATTCACAATGCAGGAGTTCAGAGTTCTAATGTTCAATAAAGATAAAGCTTATTCGAGTTTAGAACAAAAAACAATTAATAACTTAGCATTTCTAAAAGATTAACAGAAGTATCAGTAAAAAGGTATCAAGCAGAACTTCAGAAAATAAAAAGATTAACACAATGATTTATAGTGGTTCAACACTAACTCGTCTACATCCACTCCTCAAGACTCATCTTAAGATCCTCCACTATGGTATCTCTTTTTAAGGTTAAGAGACAAACCAACAGTATAAGATAATAGATCAACTCCTAGATCTACCCTTTGTCCCACTAGATTTTCCAAAAGGTTCTAGTCAACCTCAACCCTTTTTATTTTTGTTGAGAACAGAAACTCAAATCAAGACATTAGAATCCCACACAAGGAGAAGGTCGCTTGATAACCTATTTCACAATAGCTTTTCACCTAAGCTATTACACAAATGTTTTTCAAATAAAAATCTGTCTACAACAGATTACAGAATCTATATAGACAAAGAGAAATGCAAATATAAGTGTAGGAAAAATAGAAATCAAGATTAGAAAATCATTTTAAAGAACATAATCTGCTTTTCAAAAGAAGTTGTTTTAAAATTTTCTTTTCTCTTTTAAAAATAATACGTGAAGTAATAAGATAAAAAGAAAGAAGGGGGTTGAGAGTAAGTTTTGAGAGATTAAAGATTTGATCAATGGACTTATACTCTTAAAACAAAAACCCACGTCTTTTAAAGAGAAAGACGCCTTTTATAGAGAGGGATGAGAATCCCGTCTTAGAAAGTAAAATCTCTCCTTTTAAATAAGAATATTAACTTTCCAATTTTTATAAGATACGGGAATCTTGTTACCAAAAATTCTTTGAGCAAAAATCTTTACTTTTAAGGTAAGCGAAATAGAATAAGATTTTAGATTTTCCTTTAAAAAATAGTTTTCGAAAATAAATAAAAAAAATCTTTTTAAAAATATTTTATTGCCAATAGTAATTAAGATAAAATCTCTTTCATTTAGGTAAGTGAATCAAAATTTTCGAAAGTGAGAAATTTTATTACCATAAATGATTAAGACAAAATCTCTTTTATTTAGGTAAGAAAATAAAAAAGAATCATGATTTATCTTTTATAAATTAAGATAATTTCTGAAAATCATTTTGAGAGAGAGAGGAAAATATTTTGTACTTATAAAAGATTATTCTCTCTATCCTACAATGAATCCTAATATACTTAACCACTAAAATCTTCAATGGTCTTTATGATCTTCATTTAAACTTGGATTTGTTGGAATTTGCTTTGTTTATTATTTTTCATATTTAAACATGAAAAAATCTGCATAAAAATAATATTAGCACAAATAAAATAATTAAATTTATTTGTTTTGCTTAATCATCAAAATCTCAAGATAAAATTGACCCTTGAGCCAACAGGGATCTTGTAACTCCTCCACCAGGAAAGAAGCCAGTTGGATGTAAATGGGTGTCACAATTAAACATAGGGCAGATGGTTCAATTGAGAGGTACAAGGCTAGATTGGTAGCCAGAGGATTCAGTCAGACCTATGGAGTTGATTATCAGGAAACATTTGCCCCCTGTAGCCAAGATGAACACAATCAGAATTTTGTTGTCTTGTGCAGTCAATCTTGACTGGGAGTTACATCAATTTGATGTTAAAAATGCTTTTCTACATGGTGATTTGAAAGAAGAGGTGTATATGGAGATTCATCTTGGATTTGATGATGACAAAACCAGAGGAAAAGTTTGCAAGCTGAAGAAATCATTATATGGGCTGAAACAATCACCAAGAGCATAGTTTGAAAGGTTTAGTAAAGCTATGCTTTCTTTTGGGTATATTCAGAGCGATGCTGATCATACTTTGTTCATTAAACATCATGAAGGTAAGATCACATTGCTTATTGTTTATGTTGATGATATAGTGATGGCTGGAAATAATGAAGAAGAAATGACTCACTTGAGAAATTTGTTAGCCAGGGAGTTTGAGATTAAGGATTTGGGAAAGTTGAGATATTTCCTTGCAATAGAAGTTGCTAGGTCGGAAAAAGAGATTTTTATTTCTCAGAGAGCGTACATCCTTGATCTCTTTAATGAAACTGGTATGTTGGGATGTAAACCTGCAGAATCACCTATTGAAGCCAATCATAAGCTTCAAGCTGGAGTGGGAAGTTCAGTTGATGTTGGTAGATATCAAAGATTGGTAGGGAGGTTGATTTGCCTTGCCCATACTAGACCAGATATTGCATATGCTGTAAGTTTAGTGAGTCAGTACATGCATGACCCTCGAGAGTCTCACTTAGAAGCAGTGCATCGGATTCTAAGATATTTAAAATCAGCTCCAAGTAAAGGACTTTTATTTTCTAAAAATGGCCATTTAACAATAATAGGCAATAAAGAAGCGGATTGGTCTAGTTACCTTAATGACAAGAGATCAACCTCAGGTTGTTGTGTTTTTGTTGGAGGAAACCTGGTCACATGGAGAAGCAAAAAGCAGGGTGTTGTTGCAAGGTCCAGTGCATAAGCTGAATATAGAGCTATGGCACCGGGAATCTGTGAACTTCTATGGTTGCACAGATTAATGGAAGAATTAAAATTGATTGAAACAATGAATATATCCTTGTTTTGTGATAGTAAAGCAGCCATCAGTATTATGAACAATCCAGTCTAGCATGATCAAACTAAGCACATAGAGATTGATCGTCACTTTATAAAAGAGAAGATAGTTGAAGGTTTTATAAGTGTCTCCTATATAGCTTCAAAAGAGCAACTAGCTGATGTTTTCACAAGGGGTTTGCATGGCAAGTTGTTTCATCCTTTAGTTTGCAAGTTGGGCATGAGCAATATCTATGCACCAACTTGAGGGGGACTGTTGAAATTTTTGTGATTAAAGTAAATATTGTGTTTCCTAGTTTAGATTTATTCCTAATTGGAGTAAATATTGTGTTTCCTAGTTTTGGTTTATTCCTATTCAGATTACTTCCTATATTGGAACAATTTTTTTGTATATATATAGTGGAGTAGAGGTTGAAAAAGATAATACAATAGAAAGAAATACAACATATTATTTCCTTTAATTTCTTCATGTATAACTAAACTGAGTTGCTTATACATGTAAGAGAATTAACGAAGGTGAAACATGATGGATATATCAGACATTGTTAGCAAATGCCTCAGTCTATCAGTATATAGTTGTTGGTTTGGAGCTTGTATGTGTTATCTAGATTGAATGAGGCAAAATTGTTATGATTTATAATGCAAAAGTGGTGATAGTTGGCAATAGCTTAGCTACTAGCCCTGGCAAGGCTAATCCCAACTTGTGTAGATTGTGATTCATTTTGAAGAGATTATGATAAATATGTTGTCATGTCAGTAAGAGTAATTAACAAGTCCAAAGAAAAATACATCATCTGTAAGTTTTGGTGAATCTTTTAGTTGATGTGCAAATGACCAATTAGTCTCTTGTAGATGACATAAAAAAAGAATTTTGTACACATGCATATTCCAATTTTCAGGGATAGACGTAGGGTTCAACATAGAGGGGGGCTAAGTATTTAAATGGACATACGATTGGTAATAATTAAAAAAAAAATTGCACTTTACCAAACAATAATCAACATTCATGCCAAAATATAATCAAAATGGAATTTAATAGCTCAAAAAAGAGCATGTCGCTTTGTTAAGTCACGAAAATCATCTATAATTGAATCTATAGTAAATTTTTTAGCAATGTCTTTTTCAATAAACAACATCAAACAATCAGAGAGGAATTCATCTTCAATCTTATTACGAAACTTGTTCTTAATTATGTTCATAGTTGAAAATGATCATTCCGTAGTAGCTGTAGAACCTGTAAGAGTTAGAATAAGAGTCAACACTCTATATACAAATGGATAAATCTCAGATTTTCTCGTTTTCACCATCCATTAACACAAATCTGAAATAGTTGACAGTGCTTCAGAATCAGAAAGTTGTCGCACATTATAAAAAAATGCTCAAGTTGCACCCTTAATTGCATCGTCTCTTATTCAGCAAAGTCTTGAGGATAAATTTTTTGTACCAGTTGACAAACGTCATCAATTTTGAATAATGCATGCATCTCCTTTGGATCTAAAGCTGAGCTAAGAATAAGCAATTTTGTGGTATGATCATTGAACTTATTATTCAACTCTTGCAATTGAGAATGAATAACAACATTGAAAATGTCGATTTTGTAATGATGCTCTATAGTAATTTCATCTTGTTGATGGTGAGCCCTTCCTCTTCTTGCAACACAATGAACATTCAAATCTGGGATAGTTATGTTGACTGATTCATAAAATATTTTACATTAGCAATTAAGTCATCCCATCCTTCATCTCTTAATTTTTGGAAGAGTAACTTAACAGATAAAACAAGATGCATTGCATTTAAATATCTTGAGATAGAAGTTATAAAGTTTGGCAGAGCAAATTTGAAATCTCAAGAATTCTTTCATAAGATGTAAAATAAAAATGAATTCAAAAGAGGTTAATGCCTCACAAGCCGCATCTGCATCTCCACATTGAGTTGAAGTAGCTTCATCATCAATTATATTCAATAGAACTTTACATGTTACACTGAACATATTAATCAAGCTAGAAATAGATCTCAAATGTGAACTCCATCGATTATCTCCTTGCCTTTGCAAGGTAACAATTTGATTATGTCCTTTTCCACTTTAAAGGTTATTAATTGCAAGTAAATTGGCAATTTTTGCAACATGAGCAACTTTTAGTTGATCATTACATTTACTTGATGCACCAACTATATTGATGATGGAACTTAACTTAGTAAAAAAAATGATGAATGGGGCTAACTTCTTTTGATGCAGCAACTAATGCTAATTGCAAACGATGTGCCATACAATGAACATAGTAAGCATAAGGGCATACACTTGAAATCAAAGCCTGTAACCCATTCCATTCTCCTCTCATATTAATTGTAACACCATAACCTTGTCCTCTAATGTTTTGAACATCAAGGTTATATTGAGAGAGAACAAAAAAGATTTCTTCTTTTAATGTTAGTGCAGCAGTGTCCTTAACATGAACAAGCCCAAAAAATGCTCTTTCAGGCATTTGTTTTTATCAGCAAATCTCAACACAATAGACATTTGCTCCCTTTTAAAATCATCTCGAGCTTCATCAATAATTATACAAAATTTAGTCATCATTAATTTTCTCTTGAATAACTTTTTTTTTACTAATTGAGAGGACTTGTAGAATTTCTTTTTGTATCCTTTGTGACGTATATAAAGCATTTTGTGGAGCTTTGTCTAAAACTTCTGCTATCTTATCATTGTAAGATGATATTGAATTTAATAACTGACAAAAAATTTTCTGATCTTAGCGATGTTTTAGTTTCATCATGACCTCTAAAAGCACACCCTTGAAATGCAAGCCACAAAACTGCATCAATTGAAGGCACCCTGAAGTTTACATCCTAATTCTACTTGGATTCGAAGCTTTCAATCGAGTTCTATCATCTTCAACTTGTTGAGGATGTAAATTGCTCAAACCCTTTTTGAATGTGTGAAGATTGATTCATGAGATATGCACATGCTATTTCAGCATTTCGATGAGGAAAAGTGAGATCTTTCCCAGCATTTCGATAAGGAGAAGTGAGATCTTTCCCAAGAGGAACAATCTTGACCACTTCTTACTTTTTTCTATTTTTGAAAATCCATTTACAATGAAATCATTTAATTCAGAAGGACCATTTTGCCTATGGAATATATAACAAGGTATACAAAATGTTGCATCTTTAGTAGGGGAATATTTCAACCATAATGAAAATAACTTAAACCGTGATGATTGAAAACTGGCTATTTCTTTTCCCTAGATTTTGGGTAGTATGAGAAAATGCATTGATATGGATCAGTCTGTTAGATTATTTAATAATCTATATGTGGCCCATGTGATTAAAGGGCTGGTTCTAATTAAGGTGGCCCAAAATGATGGTTATTGGGCTTAATGGATAAGGTTCAGTTAGGGTTTTTAATACCCTTCCTCTGCCTTATAAAAGATAAAGGAATCAACAGCTTAGGGTTAACACATAAAAGAAAAGAAAGAGTGTGATGACTACCTCAAACACATACGGTGATAGGTTGTTTGAGAGAGCGTGAAAAGAAACTCCTAGAAAGAAACTCCCGTAGCTGTTGATAATTCTCTAACCATAGAGAGAAAATTTACAGGCAAAAGGCCAGAGTGAAGAAACATAGATCTGCTGTTATGGTGAGAATCGAATTGCCGCAACGAGATAATCCATAACATAGATCTACTATTATGGATCAATGTAGGCTTCCGATTATTGTATATTCTGGTCAAACAAATTCTATGAATAATAGATCTAGGCTATATCAAAGTTTATTTAACATGTGGTATCAGAGCGTGTACCTGTTCTACATTTGTTTGATAGTGTTTTGTTTGGCTTAATTAATGAAAATTAATTTCGTATTGTGAAGTTGATTAATCTGGTATAAACGAAGCCAAAATTTTAGAAATTGAAAACTGTTTGTTTTCTTTATAAATTATTTTGCTGTTATTTATAAAGAAAGGTTATGACATCTTATTGTGTTATGTCGTTAAAGTTTTGAGATCTTAATTCAATCTCATAAAAGTTTTGCATAAATCAATGTTCAATGAATGGAAAACTTGTTAGTCACCGAAGTGGCCTTGTTTGGATTGTTTTAGACATTGATTTTGCAGTTTTCAATTGTTCATATTTGTGTGATGCCGTTAAATAACATGAAAGTTAAAATTGAACAATTGCGTTCATTGATTATAATTTGTTACGTTACCCAAAGGTAGACCATTAATTATAATCAATGGCATTAAAGAGACTTATCATTGGACTAATTAATATAAATGTATATCCAAAGATAACATGCATATTATATGGAGCATTATTGAATAGTTGAAAAAAAAAGTAACTGGATTCCAGAAAGGAGCACGGCGTGCTATGGACTTCCAGAGAAAAGCACGGGGCATGCTATAGTGAAGCACGGGCGTGCTTCTCTCTGAGTTGCATAAAGGTTAGCAAGTTGCTCTACATCAATGAAAGTTTGTTAAAGTATTTTCTTCTTGGCATCATTATTGATTAAAGCTATGCATTTAAATATTACCCAAAGGTGAATCTAGATGCATAATTAAGGTTATTATTTGTTTGAATCCATTTATGTTTACTCAAAGCATTAACGTATGAGAATATGTGTAATTGTTTTTCCTCGAAAACGCGAATTCTGTATTTTTGGTGTTATTACTTTGTTTTGGAAAAAGAGGTGATAAAACCTTTTTTGGATACGCGATGCCGATAAATCGGTCTTATAAATCATTTTAGTCGCCACCCATTATTTCTGCAATGGGACCGTTTCCATTTTTTATTTTAAAAGTGACTCCTTTTAACCCATTTTATTTAAGGCCAAATTATTTAAAAAGAAAACTGGTCAGGAGTATCAAGTACGATTCTAGGTAAGGGAATTAGGTACGTCGGCCCGTTGGAAGCCGACGCCTGGAAAACCGGCCTCTTTTAACCTACGATTTCTAATTGATTTTATTTTAGAAAAGCCAATTATTTAAACCCAACCCGAACAAATCGAACCGAGTTCCTATGTAGAAAATTATTTAATCGTCCCAAATAAGTTCATCCATTGCATCCATTCATAAATTAAGCATCACATCCATCATTCATCCACCATACATATCAAATAAAATTAAAAGACCCGCTCTTGCCTTATGGTTAAAGGCGGGCTACAAACCGAGTTTAATAATAACACCAATAATGAACAATAAGAAATAAATCCTAAAAAAAGAAAATCTCATAATCATCAATAATTAATTGATTTGGTTTGATTAAGACTCAATTTGCCCATTATTGGTCATTTTCCGGATTGGGATTAAAAATCTACTTAATGAAATAAGATTAAGACAAAATAACAAAAATAAACTGAGACTGGGAGACAGTCGCGTCACGCAGCTGTTCTGTGGAAGAATAGTCGCGTAGCGCAGCTCTTGTCTTTTATTCTAGAACTTGTAACAGTTGCGTCACGCAGCTGTTCTATGAAGAACAGTCGCGTGACGAAACTCTATCATTCGTGCTGGAACTTAGAACAGTCGAGTCACGCGGGTGTTCTATGAAGAACAGTCGCGTGACGGAACTCCTACCTACGTGACGGAACTGTTTGTGACTTATTCCAAATCCTCAGGTTTATTGATTATTTATTCTAGATATCACGTTAAATACAAATATGAGAATAAAAATACATACTGAGTATATAAACAGCTGCGTCACGCAGGTGGTCCGGTCCGAATCAAGGGCTTTTGGACATGAACAGCCGCGTCACGCAGGTAGTAGCTAAGTGACGCGACTGCTCTGGTCCGCAACTACCTTTCAAACTACTCTTTTTTTACGTTTCTTTTTTGTCCAAAGTGATTAGAACAAACCCAGAAAGGTTCAACAATAGGCAAACTTACATTTTATCAATGGCAAATCAATTAAACAATATGAAAATGAGATTTTTAAGAGATAAAATGCCAGAAATGAAAAAGAAAAGTTAGAATCGTTACCTAGCCCTCAGATTCGAGGATTGCATACACTGAGATTGATTTAGAGACGTTGTTTCACGATTCCAGAAGTGTGGTTGTCGAACTTTTCACAGAACCAAGTGTTTTCTCTCTTTTTCTTTCTTTCTTTTCTTATATTTTTTATATTTCTTGGTTTCAAAACTAAATGGTTAATGGTTTGATCTTCCTCAAGTTTACTCACTTGAGTTCTCGGGGAAGAAAACCTAGCCGTTTTAGTCGAAAACTTAGTTTTTTAGCTTTAGGATTTTTAGAGAAAAAATGAGATAAAGTGCCAAAAGTCCCGTTTTTGCTGTAAAATGTTGTATTTATATGGCTAGGGCAACAGAGCAGTCGCGTCACGCGGGTAGAAGCTGCGTGACGCACCCGTAAGACGGGTGACGCGACTTACTTTTCGTACAATTGCCGCGTATCCATACAAACAGTGCAGGCCATTGCACGGGCGCGCGCCAGAGGTGTCAGTCCTGTTAGAGCTGCGTGACGCAGCTAAGAGTGCCGTCTCGCAGGTATTAGCTGCGTGACGCAGCCCTAACACGGGTCAGGCTCCTTTGGGCGGTTTGGTTCAATTTTTGGTTCAAACACTTCTGGTTTATCGTGATACCTTATCCCTTGTCCTCATATCATCATCGGGTCAGGTGGAGGCATAAAATTACGCATCAACAGTTTGCCCCCCCACTTTATCATTAATCGTATAAACAATTAATGTTAAAGTGGTCCATTGACGCGCCTTCTATCAGGCAATCATCTCCGAAGCTCGGTTTGATCGGCTTGGAAAGATGCTGAATTAATCATCTGGTCACCTCCTAAGCTCGGTTTGATCGGCTTTGTCGGTTTCCATCCAACATGTGAATGACTTCAAAGCTCGGTTTGATCGGCTTGGAAGACACCTTCGGGGCTCGGTTTGATCGGCCTGAAGGACTTTGAATGTTTGGTCACCTTCTCAGCTCGGTTTGATCGGCTTCATTGGTTCCTATGGAATCTGAAGGGGCATCCTCGAAGCTCGGTTTGATCGGTTCGAAAGATGTTGATTTGATGACAAAGTCTTCGAAGCTCGGTTTGATCGGCTTGAAGAGCTTTGATCTGGCCACCTACTCAGCTCGGTTTGGTCGGCTTTGTCAGCTCCAGTCGGTTTAGAAAAGGCATCCTCAAGGCTCGGTTTGATCGGCCCGAAAGATGTCGATTTTACCTTGGTCAACTTCGCAATTCATCATCATTGACCGGGAGGAAATTTCAAATAGCTTCGCAACGCACCATCACTGTTTTGAAATTGTTCTGATTAGCTTCGCAATGCACCATCACTAATCAGAAGGACCTATCGGCTTCGAAAAACCATCACCGGTTGGCCTGAAAAATTGTTTATAAGAAGAAGAGCAATATCCGTGTGCAAACGGACCTTGCCTTTTGTTAGAAAAATATTGGAACGTCATATGTTCCCATGCAAAGATTCACATTAAGGCAAAAGGTTATACTTTTGCCCCCAGTCCGGAATTTCGGCCTAGGACCAAAAATATCCACTTTTGTAGGCATATCTTAATCATTTTGCAAAAAAATTGTAGCAAAAATTTCGTTTCGGCATAAAAGATTTAACAAAACTTGTTATCTGCATTTTCCAGTATGCCTTTTATGATATAGTGGTTGAAAGAAAACTTACCTGAGGGTAATCTGGCAATTTGATGCTCCTGCCCCTGTGCGGTGAGTAGACAAAAATTGCTGAAGTGTACGAGCCGCACATCGACGTCAAATTGCCGAAATGGACCATTGTGGGCTTTTTGAAATGGGCCGTGTGGGCCTGTTGGTCTCGGAAAGAGGTAACGGGCCCAATGCTCTTTTTGGGCTTGGAAGAATGGGCCTGGGCCCAACTTGCTCACTATAAGTAACGTTTATTCTTAAACGATTTAGTTTCACTTATCACAAACCCTAAGCAATTGAGAATTCTCTAAACTTTCAACCAAAAAGATGTCTCAGATTTCAGAAATCCCTGCTTCTGCTTACACTCCTGAGATGGAGAACCTCGGGGCCCTACCCGAAATCCCGACCTTTGACGGCGAACCAGTGCCGGTGAGCCGGAATCCACTAACCCCCGGGACATGGCCGTTGCAGCTCCTTCCGTCGCCGGGTATGGAGTTCGCAGTCCGGTACGAGATGAGCCAGATGCACGGCTTTCAATCCGAGGTAAGTAAAAATTTTCTCAATTTTACTGCTTTTGATCCGTAGCTGTAGCAATAGGACTATGTTTTTATGTTTATGCCTGCGTCAACAGTCGCGTCACGCAGGTAGGAGTTGCGTGGCGCGGCTGTTCTTCCATGAACAGTTGCGTGATGTAGCTGTTCTTGAATGAACAGTTGCGTGACGCAACTGTTCGAGGCGCCAGAAACCCTAGCTTGCCTTGAACCTTAGAATCGACCCTTTTTATTGCATTAAAACTTGATTTGTTGACATTTGATTGTTGGTAGCTCTAAGCGACTTGATTTTGCCCTGAAAATTGTATGAAAACAACACAGACATAGTGAAATTAGATTGAAATTGAATTACTGCGTACCTTCGACAGTTGCGTCACACAGCTGTTCTTTGGAAGAACAGTTGCGTGACGCGACTGTTCATCAACGAGTAAGAGTCTTGAACAGTTGCGTGACGCAGCTACCAAGATGCATGGCGCGACTTTGTGGTTGCGTGGCGCATCTGTTCTTAGGGCAACATATTTCAAACAGTTGCGTGACGCAGCTGAGGAGTGGCGTGACGCGAGTGCAGAGATGCGCTACGCAGCTGTACTTCTAGGTGCGCAACTTAGGCAAAGCTGCGTGACGCGACTACGTAGACGCGTGACGCGATTTTGTAGTTGCATGACGCAGCTACGGTTCAAACCGAAATTTGGTCTTATTCATTTTCCTGCCATATAAGAAGATAAATAATTGTTAGTATCGTACTTATTGAAATTGAAATTTTTCCTTACAGGTTAATCTGGGCAAGGCCCGCTCGGGTGGATCGGCCACTGATGCTTCCGCTTTTTGGGACTTATTGGACCCTCCTATGCGGGCCCGGGTCATTGCTGCTGGCTTCGGGGATTACGCTGCAGGATTGCGCCGCACGCAGCCTCGTTTCCCGCCCACTATGCGATATGCATTGATGGAGCGGTGGAACGACTGTACGCACACCTTCGTGTTCGGGTTCGGCGAGATGACTCTCACACCCGTAGACTACGCTGCTATTACTGGCCTGCGCTTCACTGGTCCAGTTCCCCAGCTGGACGCTCGATACCAGACGGTCGCTCTCGGTGCCCAGCTGGTCCGTTCCTTGCTCGGTGTCACCTCACAGACTCGGTACACCGTGCAGGGATGTATGTCCTATGAGATGGTCTTCCGGTTCTGGGCTGAGAGGATCAGGACCCATTTGGAGGCTTGGAGGGAGTTGCCGAAGGAGGCCCGACTTGCTGCTCCTGCGTATACTCGGGAGGAGAGGGACCAGGCTGCTCGGTCCTTCTTATTCTACATCATCTCATCCCAGCTGCAATGCACCTCCCAGAATAAGGGAGACACGGCGGTGCTGGCATGTCTTCGAGATCTGAGCCAGGTCGGGTCCTTCGACTGGGCCATACTCCATTTGGCTCATCTCTATCACGGTCTGGATGTCTGGACCCGTGGTAGCGGTGAGTCGAACTAGCTGTTCATCCGGCCTCTGGAGGTAACATTCTTTCACTCTTCACCTTTTTATTCGTCATTATCAATTGTCCAACTAACTGATGTCATTTCTTTCTCTGCTGTAGGTATGGTCCTATAAGTACTGCATCTACCCGGGCGGTCCGAGCAGTGACTCTCCCGTCGAGTCCAGGAGGATTCCTCGCTATCTGGCCCACTGTCATCACACTTATGCCAGTAGCGAGGATCTCGAGTATTGGCGAAGCTTCCTTAATGACCGGGAGCTATCTGATGTGAGTACAGAAAGAACCTCTGAATCTTTAGCTTATCTTCTTTTCTCCTTTTATTTTAATACACAACAAATACTGATTTCTCCTTCTTTTGTAGCTGTCCCTGACTCCATGGGACTGCGAGGCCTGGCGGACCTACCCGGGCCGAGAGGTGGCTGAGTTCCACACCCGGTCGAGGCTGCTGATGCGAGGATACGGGGCCGACCGCTACTTCCTCGGAGAGAGAGTCTTTGACACTCCGGTAGCTCCAGTACAGCGGAGGGTGCCTCATGCCCCTCCTCGGCATATGTGTATCCTGGAGGGCTTGACCCGGGAGGACCTGGAGGTGGAGTACAGAGGCTTCTCGGTGAACGATTTCCTGTCCGTCGGTGACTTCCCCTCCGTCGGTGACTTCCCCTCTTACTTCGCCTCTTGAATGCAGGCGCGGCTTCCCGAGATTCTTGAGTATACTCAGGTAACTTTTCTGATCTTCGGTCTTATTTACTTTCCTTATTGTTTTCACTGTTTCAGATCACTGATACCATCATTTCCCCTGTAACTGAATGCAGGAGCGGAAGACGCATAAGACTGCGGCTTACTACCGAGCAGAGGCAGCGACTGAGGCAGGTGGCACAGCTGCTCCGGCTGGACCGACCGGTGTAGTGCTGGGAGATGTCCCGTTCCCACCGGGTATGGAGGTGGTGTTGGATCCTAGTCTAGGCTTGGGATCTGGCATCGTTATTCCTGCTGATCTTCGACAGGCTCCTCCTCCGATGCAGCTGGACCCTGAGCACGCTACACATGTAAGTCATAAACCGAATTTACAAAGTTAGAAGCACCTTACCTGAATAGTTTTTTTTTTAATGGATGTTTCTTGTTCACAGGTGCCGGCCCAGCGGTATCAGGAGATCTGCCAGCGGTTCGGGTTTGCCCGATCCTACATCGGTCGGCTGTACTCCGAGCGGCATGAACTGGTATGAATTTTTGCATATTTACCTCTTCCTTTTTTGCCTCTTGTTTTTCGTAAACCTTCTTACATATCTTTGCTTTTACAGGACTTGGAGAACGAGAGGTTGCGGAGGCATCAGTCCCGCCAGTCCAGCGCTGTGAGCCGACTTCAGGCAGAGGTACAGCGGCTTCGGACGAAGCTGGAGGTTAAGGTCATCCCGCTTGACTCTTCCGAGGAGCATGAGGACGGCTCTTCTTCTGATGATGCTCCTCCATCTCCACCCCCTCCGGCTGCTGCTGGTCCGAGCCGTAGGCGGCGGTAGTCCTGCTCCGCATCTCAACCATTTTTGGACATTTTTAAACATTTTGAACATTTAGTAGTATTATTTTTTTTTTGATGGTTGTACAGTCACATCATTATCATTATTTATTATTATATTTTTTGGTATTATTTACATTTTTATAATATTTTTCTTTTATTATATTGTTGTATGTGTTTATATTTTACAACTGTGAAGTCTTATTCCTGCAAAAATAAAACACAAATACAAAAACACGAAAAAGAGGACGGTGTCCCGTTTATTTGCAAAAGCGGTCCACCTTGTTAGTGATCCATGGACCAATTTATTATAAATGAAATGAAATAAATAAGTAAACAAATGAATAAAACAATGGATTTAGAATATAATACGACAAAAATCAATTACTAAATAACAGTGGATCGTATCACTTACCTGACAGGGCGATTAACGCTGTCATAAAGATTCAACCTCCTCTTTGTACAAACTGTCCCTTTTATTAATGCCAGCTTAAATATCTAGTAGTTAGCACTATCTATGCATAAATGCTCCTCACTGACTATGGACAGTATGACATCATGTCGAGTAATGACGGTGGTTCGTTCGCCAGATCCTTACATCTTTATAAATGAAGGTCTCCTTTTGTGGTTTCTTCATAATCAGCATTCAAAACAAATCCATTCCTAAGATAATCCTTTTCATGGCTTTCAGAAACCAAGTTTCATCATTCGTCCAATCCATCTCTGATGACTTATGGCAGATTCCCCCTATGGACCAACTTGCCTGGTTGAAATATTTCAAAGATCTAAAACCTAATCATGGCTTCTTATCTTGGCTTGTTGCACGTTTCAATCCTAACACCATGGTTTTCCGATTTGAAGACGTTGAAATAACTCCGACCTATGAGGAGCTATGTGCTGTGATGGACCACCATCCTGAACAAAATGAAACTCCGGCCCTGCCCCGGGGTCCTAGACACGATCTAGCTGAGATTGCGGCCTTGTGTCCGGTTTACCTTCCCGGTGGTATAAATGCGAATCAGGGTTTACCTTTAGAACCTTTTCTTAACAAGGTTCTGGCCATGGATCTGGATCCTTCTTGGATTCGAGCTTGCTGCTTCTTGTTGCTGAATGTGTATGTCATGAAAAATCGTCAACCCGGAATTGGAGATTTCCAACTTCTGACAGTCGTTCGTGACATGCAATTGTACCATCATACTGTCTTTATGATGATCATGGGAGAAACAATGTGTTGGGCCAGGGATATCGCCCTTCACATCACCGACTTCAATGTCCATCATCGCGGTTGTCCACTGCTATTGCAAGTCTGGGCTCTAGACAAATTAAGCCTGATTCCTGCAGTTCCAGCTCGCTTAATTCCAACCTACGGGGCTGCCATTTTTCAGTCTCGGTCTCGAAGACGCTTTGATTTTGGTGATAACCCTACTATTCGGTGGACTTGTCCTTGGTGGAGGATTAGATTGGTCACGACCGGAAGTATGAATCTCAACTATGTGTTGTATGCCAGTCTAGACCGTTCCATGGCCTATTTCCCTGACAGGATCAGCCGTCAGTATGGGATGATACAGCGTGTTCCCCGAATCCATAACTTCGAGAGCGGTCTGATAACATCACATCTGTTGACCAATTTGGCTGACCGTTGGCGAAATCGAAACACTGTGTATTTAGATGAAGGGACGATGCAAGACAACGTGACCCCCGCATATGTCAACTGGTTCTTTACCCCATAATGATGTCATGCTATGTGAAGGTTGGCCTCTGCTGATAGGCCCTACTAGAATAATTTGTCGTCTTTTCTTTTTTTCTTTTGTACTCGGGCCATGAGCTTTTATTCAAATGTATCTGCCCTCCTTTTAATTAATGATCCTAATGATCCTGTCTTTATTAATTCCTGTTTCTTGCAGACATGAATCAACAACATACAACAAACTTTTTCCTTTGGAATTATTTGTTGCGTTAGTTATTTGGGCCTCCTGCCCTTGGATTGACAAATGAAAGCTCATGAAGAAGAGGTTATTCTGCAAAAACAAAAGCTTACGCTTGGAAACAACAAAGAATGGAGTGACAATTTTATTACCTGCACAAATCAAATAAAAATAACAAGTGTAACTCCTTTATGTATGCATGAACCTATGCAAGTGCTAAGGTTTATTCATGGTTTTATATTGATCTTTCCAGGGAAATCACTGAGAAAATGGTGCTCGTCCCCCTGATCAACGTCTTAAAAGAGTTCATTGTTTAGGCAGGGCCAACAACCGGAACATCTTATCTCAAATGAGTCGATCTTGGATCAAATAAGCAGAGAGGAAGGTTTTGCATCCTTCGACCATAACCCCGGAACAGGAAGAAAAGTTTTGAACTTCAAATCTTTTATTAATCTTTCTTCTTTTCAACATTATACAGAAGTAAAGAAAGTTTATTCTAATACAATGGTCATTTGCTCTAACTACTCGATTTCCTATTCTCCTTCAAGTCGGGTTGATGGCGTTGAGCAACCAATCACACATTTATCACGAACGCATGGCATGAATTCTGCATTTAAACTAAGCACCACACGTTGATCTTGAAAATTTTATTTTATATATTTTTTTTATGCTCTAATTTTTGCCTAGGCCGCCCTTTCGGGTTTTCAACCTAGCAAGCTTAATTCTTGCCTAAGCCGCCCTTTCGGGTTTTCAACTTAGCTAAAGATTTTTTTTTTTCGAAATCATCATTTCAGACGTAGAATCTTTTCATTTGGTCTTGATTGACAATTCGATTAACAGGTTCTCCTTCCATAGTGACCAATTCAGCGGCGCCTTTTGCTAATAGTTTGTGAACTCTGAACGGTCCATGCCAGTTGGGTTTAAATTTCCCACCAGGATGATTCTGGGCTTCGTGATCCAATAATCTGATCAAAACCAGATCTCCGTTCCTTACTGCCCTTGGATGTACTCGTTTATCGTAGAAACGAGTAATTCTTCTTTTTCTCATTTGATCCTGGAATCGAGCATTCAGTCTTTTCCCGTCTAAGAGCGCCAAATCTTCATATCTCTTCTTGACCCATTCCTCTTCGGTCAGACCAGCTTCTACCAAAACCCTGAGAGACTTCTTTTCGAGCTCTATCGGTAACACTGCCTCCATTCCGTATACAAGTTCGAAAGGAGAAGCTCCGTTTACTGATTTGAATGTAGTGCGATGCCCCCAGAGCGCGAAAGGAAGTTTCTCAGCCCAGCTTCTGTACCTTTCACACATCTTTGACAAGATTCTTTTGATCTCCTTATTCGCAGCTTCTACTGCGCCATTAGCCTGAGGGCGATAAGGAGAAGAATGGTGATGCTCAACCTTGTATCTATAAAGCAATTGGCCAACATCTGCCTGAAAATGAGAGCCATTATCCGTAACTATGTGATGGGGAACACCATAGTGACAGAAAACATTATGTTCGATGAATCTAGCTACATGTTTGGCAGTTAAGGTTTTGTAAGATTGAGCCTCAATCCATCTAGAGAAGTAGTCAACTGCAACCAATATATACTGATGGCCGTTGGATGCTGCTGGTGAAATTTTGCCGATGACGTCTATACCCCATGCAGAAAAAGGCCAGGAAGGAGTTGTCGGATGAAGTTCAACAGCAGGTAAGTGGCTTTTATTATCATGATATTGGCAAACTTTGCAATGACGCACATACTGAACACAGTCACCTTCCATCTTCATCCAGAAATAACCCTGCCTTATGATTTTTCTTGCTAAGCTCATGCCGCTTAAATGAGTACCGCAAACTCCTTCATGCACCTTCCTCATTATGTCTTCTCCTTCTCTCTTACTCACACATCTCAGCAACATTCCATCCCAAGCTCTTCTGTAGAGTTCACCATCGGCTAGAACATAATTCAGAGCCATTTTTCTGAGAACTGCACGGTCTTCTTTCGTAGCATCATCAGAAAAAGTACCATCTTTCATGTACCTCAGGATATCCGTGAACCATGGTTCTTCCTCCGACTCTATCTGGTTCACGAAATGTTCTTTATAGCACGGGATATTGGCTGTGGTAATGATAAATGGCTTCTTCAAAACTTTACTCAAATCTTGCCAAGCCGATGCTAAGTTTGCCAAGGCGTCTGGAATTCTATTATAGGTTCTTCCTATGTGAGTGAAAGTGATCTTGTCTAATAGTGCTGCCTTTTTCAATAAGTACTCAACATAGGGCTTCAGTCTTTCTTCCTCTACCTTCCATCTCTCGTTAGCATGTTCAATAACCAATAACGAATCTCCTATTACTTCGACCTCCTTAGCACCAGATGCAAGGAGAGCTTCCATCCCCATGATGCATGCTTCATATTCCACCATGTTATTAGTGACCGGGAACAACAGCCTCTTGCACATCGTGGTAACCTCGCCATTAGGTGCTTCAATTACGATACCAGCTCCGGCTCCATTTCTGTTGGCTGATCCATCAAAATACAATCTCCAAGCTCCTGTTTCGATACAGAGTAGGTACTCATCCGGAAACTCCAATTCCCAAGGTTCATCACTTGCAATTGGATTTTCTGCCAGGAATTCTGCTACAGCCCGACCTTTGACCATTTTCTTCGTTAGAAATTCTGCATCCACGCTAGACATCTGAATTAACCACTTAGACAACCGTCCCTCTAAAGTAGGCGTTTTCTGCAAATACTTCAGAGGATCAATTTTGGAGACAAAAGTGACCTTGAAGGAATCAAAGTAAGGCCACAACTTCTTTATCGACCATACTACTGCCATGCATGTTTTCTCCACCAAGTTGTACTTCTCCTCTATAGGCAGTAGTTTCTTGCTAATGTAATAAATGGCCTTTTCTACTCCACCGGCGTCCGGCTGTACCAACATTGATCCAATTCTCGCATCTTCTACAAATGGATACAAGATTAGAGGTTCTCCTGGTCTTGGTGAACTGAGCACCGGTGGATTCATCAAGTATTTCTTTATGTGGTCAAACGCCTTCTGGCAGTCCTCGTTCCACTTGACTGGTTGATTCTTCTTCAGTAGCTTGAAAATTGGGGCACAGGTGATGGATAACCTCGAAATAAACCTGCTGATATACTGGATCTTACCTAGGAAGCTTCTCACCTGACGTTCTGTTATTGGCGGTTCCATGTCCTGAATGGCTTTTATTTTGTCGGGGTTAACCTCAATCCCGTTAGGTCCTACAACGAAACCTAACAACGTCCCCTTCGTTACTTTGAATACGCACTTCTTGGGATTGAGTCTCAAGTTGTACTGCTTGACCCGTGCGAAGAACTTTTCCAACATATCTGCATGTTCTTCCTGTGTTTTTGTCATGATCACCATGTCGTCCACAAATACTTCTAACCCTTTATGGATCATATCATGAAACAATGTGGTAGCCATTCTCTGGTATGTTGCCCCAGCGTTCTTCAATCCAAATGGCATTACCTTATAGCAAAATGTTCCAAAATCCGTGGTGAAGGCCGTCTTGTGCTTGTCCACTAAAGCCATCAGTATTTGATTGTATCCGGAGAACCCGTCCATAATAGAATAACATCTCATTCCGGCAGCGCTATCGATCAAAACATCTATGTGCGGAAGTGGAAAGTCATCTTTAGGTGAGGCTTTATTCAAGTCCCTGTAATCAACACAGACCCTTATCCTCCCATCTTTCTTCAGTACCGGGACTATATTCGCCAACCATTCCGGATAGTAAACTACTTCTAAGAATCCTGCATCCAATTGCTTCTGGACTTCAGCTTTGATCTTGTCTTGCCATTCTGGTCTGACCCTTCTCCTTTTCTGATTTACTGGCTTAACACTCGGATCAGTAGGAATGAAGTGCTCTGCTATTGATCTGTCGATCCCTGGCATGTCCGCATAGCTCCAGGCAAACACCCCTGAATTTCTTTTAATGCATTCTTGGAGATCCTGTCTGAGCTCAGGTTTAAAGTCTGATCCGATTTCGATTATTTTAGGATCCTCAGTGGTGCTTAAATTAAATGCAAAATGATGCAATGCATTTATGTCAAATATGCGTGTGGTGTAATCAATGCCATGAACATGACAATCAGGAAAACAAGAAAACAAGTAGTCAAAGTTCACTTCCATTGATTGAAATAAAAGAGGAAAACCATCCATAGTGTTCTCAAAATAAGGATCAGAAAAACAAAATACAGGATTAACTGCTTGTTTAATACATTCATTACAAGTGTCTTTTATTGCCTGGATCACTTCATCGGCATCTGCACCTTCTTCTTCTTCCCCCGGGGTAGCTTCTATCTTCTCTTCTGCCGGCTTCAATGCCTTCCTCTCCGCCTCTTCGGCGTCTTCGGCAGCTAGAACCAACTGGAGGATGCGCGCCTTGGCCTTTTGCTCTTGCACCAGCTTTGAAGCTTCATCCCCAATCCCCAGAAAGTCTTCAAACTTGGATATCTTCTTCAACCACTCAGATTCAGTGCTCGCTTCTATCATACATACCATGAATTCAGTCCCATCCACAGCTGTTCCAAGGAAGGTTCGGGCGACTTGACCAGCTTCTCCTCATAATCGGTTATGAATATCTCCAAGCCGGGATATGTCTTCCCCTACTCTGAAATTCCCCTTCGACTTGTGGAACAAAGAAGATCTGATTCACATTCGACGCTCTGATTGGAGACCAAACCTCATATTTTTCTTTCTTTCTATTTTCAGAGTAGCCCAATCCGTGCTTGTCTTGTTGCCCCAATGCCGATGAGAGAGGCTCAAACCTTCCTTGCAACTCCCGGCCTAAACCCTTGCCGTACTGCCAATTCATCTTCTTCATCATCTTCCTTGAGAAAGGACTGATTCTATTCACTGCACTTTTGCTCTTAGTGGTGGATGCATCAATTACCGCCACCTGAAAACCCGATAACGGTACCGCCAGCTCTAAGCCTTCCACTGTTGCTACACTCAGATCCTCTTGCGCGTTGACTGTCACCACATCTGTACCCCACGGAATTTTCACTTTTCTGTGCAGAGTTTGAGAAAGGACTGATTCTATTCACTGCACTTTTGCTCTTAGTGGTGGATGCATCAATTACCGCCACCTGAAAACCCAATAACGGTACCGCCAGCTCTAAGCCTTCCACTGTTGCTACACTTAGATCCTCTTACGCGTTGACTGTCACCACATCTGTACCCCACGGAATTTTCACTTTTCTGTGCAGAGTGGACGGAACTGCGCCTAAAGGGTGGAGCCATGGTCTTCCTAACAAAAGAGCATAGTTCGCTAAGATATCAAGCACAACTACATCTACCCAGCTTTCCACAGCTCCCGTGGATATCTTTGCTTTAAAAGTCCCTTTTGCATTCCGCATAGTGTTATCATAAGCCTTGACCACCATGTTTGATGGCTCAAGCTCTGATTCTTCGATTTTAAACTTAGACAGCATCTTCAGCGGACATACACACAGTGCTGATCCATTATCCACCATCACATTCCGGGTATCTCGTCCATTGATGGTGATCTGAATGTACAACGGCTTACAGTGGTTTCTTCCTTCTGGTGGAAGGTCTGAGTCAAAGAAAGTGACTTCGCCTATTCTTCGCTGTAGCACATTGATCATATCAACACTTTGAATTCGAGCTGGCACTGTGACAAAAGTCATGGCTTCAAGTAAAGCTTCTCTATGCTCCTTAGATGCGATCAGCAAATCCCATATTGAAATATCAGCTCTTGTTCTTTGCAGCTGACTCAGCACTGAGCTGGCGGTCACCCCACTAGGCGCCTTACTCTGACTGCTTTCTCCAACCTCAACAGCCTTCTTCTATCCTTTCACTACCTCTTCCTCTTTCTTCTTTTCTTTCGGCTCCTCTCTGCCTTTCTCTGTCATTCTCTTCTTCATTCCATCAACAGCAACCTCTTTCCCCTTAGCCTGCATACTGCTCTCGGGATTATATACTCGCCCACTCCGGGTCAAGCTCTGAACACCTACCTCATTCACTTCCTCTTCACTGCTGTAGTACCACTGTTCTTCTTGATCAGCTAAGCTCTTTTGAATGGCAAGCTGTAGTTGCTCGTCCTCATCTTCCGGCACATCACCTACCTTCACCGTGATGCTTTTCTCGATCTCAATCTTCACTGGCACCTTCTCTTCCTCATCACTACTACAGTCATCCCATATGTTCAACATGGCACACATCCGCTCTTCCCATTCCGCTTCCGCCAATACCACTTCTTCTGGTAATCCACTCCCAATCGCATTGACCGATCCACCCGACTGAGACTTACGGGACGGATAGTTGTATTGATATTGGGGAAGCGGATTATTCTTGGTACTTGGCTTGCTCTTGTCTGAAGGCTTCGTAATCTTCCCACTGTCAATCAAATCTTGAATATCATGCCTCAATTTGAAACATTCATCAGTTGAATGCCCTTTGCACTGATGATAATCACAATTTCTGTCCATATACCTCCCTCGCACGGGTCTAGCCGGGTCGACTGGCAGCTTTGACAACACTCCGTTCTTGATGCATGACCTTAGCACTGTGCTCAAGGGTCTGCCTAAATCTGTGAACTCTCTTCTGGTTCTCTCATTAACTGCCCCCACTATGGCATTACTGTTCCCTGACTGGTTCTGATTACTACCTCCGGCACCTCTGTCATCATAAGAAGTCCGGTAGTTGCCAAACCCTTTATTCTTCTTCTTTTCTTCCTTGTATAACTCCTCAATGTTCAAACCAGCACTTTGAACCAAGGCAAAATCAGTGAGAGGCTGAGTTAACATCCTTTCTTTAAAGAAGGGCAATAGGCTCCTACTGAAGATTCTGATCAGCTCTTTGTCTTTTGGCCTCGTCTGAACTCTATACAACTTAGTTCTCCATCTCCTATAGTAGTCGGAAAAACTCTCATCTTTCCCCTGTCTTAAACTTTCCAAGTCGCGCAAGCCGAACTTGTCACTCTCGTCGGTCTTGAAGTGCTTAAGGAAAGCGATCTGCAGCTTGATCCAATTCTTCTGAACCTCCTCATCTAGACCATCATACCACCTCCGATAGTCTTTATGCAGTGTTTGCGGGAATGCTCGCAAAACATCTTCCTCGTTGTACCGGTTCATCTGAGAGACTCGGAGAAATTCGGACAGGTGAGAACGAGGATCATTATCTCCTTCAAATATGGTATGGTTGAAAGTCTTAAATGAGGCAGAACTGCTCGGGTGCAAAACATACTCGGTTATCTGAAAGTTGATGGCTGGGTCTTTTTCCTTCATTGCAGCCATTTTATCAAATCTTTCCTTCAGCTCGGCAAGTTGCTTGAGCACATCATTCTCGACAGGGGTAGTATTTCCCATGGAAGTCTGATTATCCGACACAGGATCTGGAGTTTGCCTCTCTTCCACCACAAGTTGGCTGCTAGAAGGGGGAGTAGTTTGATTTTGGGCCCTATCTTGGGCAAGAGCAGCGGCCACAATCTGGGCAATGGTCCTTATCTGAGCTTGTGAAAATCCGGGCTCACCCCCTATGTCGTCCGCCATTTCTACTGAATCTGAGTCAGGCTCTGAATCTGATGAACTTGAATAGCTCACTGAACTAACCGGAACAAACTTGGGGATTGGGAATGTTCTGACTAGGCGCTGACCAGGGTGTCGATTCCAAGTTCTCGAAACAGTTTCCCGGGAAGGATCAATTTTGACAAAAAATTTCTGAGTTAAAGAGGGTCCTGCATGTATGCATGCAAAAATGAAAGCACATAGGATGAGAAATGCATTTCTAATGTGCTAAAGCCAACATGGAAATAAAATCTCGATTTCAACGACTGGACCAAAAATTCGGTATGAATAATATGACAATAACTTATTTTGTATTTAAACATTTCGAGCATTATCTGTCGTCGACCGTTCCTTTTGGATTTACGATCGACTATTTTCTCTCAAATCCCTAACTTTTGCCTCGGAATGAAAGAATTTCCGAGCGGGATTTTATTATTTTGTTATTGCGTATTATTATTTTATTTTATTTTTTTGCATCCTTACTTTTTGCCTTGGAACATATGACCCCAAGCAGGATTTTCCTTTTATTCGGTTACAAATTTTCTAATCTCTCACTTATTTTCAGATAATGCGAGAAATGTAAAAATACAAAGGAATCGCAACCCTCTTATACCTCCCTTTTCTTTCGGGTATCGATTCACAATAAGTGATTGCATAGTATTATTCGAAACGAATTTGAAATCCAGTTTCAAAATCAAGGTCAAACGCCCATGCCGAACATTAACTCTTATTAATGCATGGCTGAAAAGAAAAACATTACATGGTGCATGAATGTCACAACATATGTACAGTTTATATCAAACAGGGGAACAGGAGTTGGGAAATGCATGCCTTCCAACCTTATTTCTCCCACACACGAATTCCGTTGGTATAAAATTCCGACATCTGTTTCCTAGGAATTGGTCTAATCTCGACAACCAACAGGGGGTTTTGAGATTGACGATATTAACTCTCGGGAATGCGGTATAACAACAGCAAACAGAATCGGGTGCACCTTAGAGGAAGTAACTAAGGCTTTTAACTATATGCATTGGCTTTGGTCTTATTGGGCTTAACAAAGTCTAGGTTCCGCAAACAGGATTCGGGCTTTGTTGGGCCTACTCCTTTTGACACACCTTTGAGGTACTAGGCTTGCGGTTGGTAGTAATGTTAATTCTCGGATGGATGCACCTAAATCGCATGGTCTAGGCTAGATCCACCGTCAAACTTAACACCAGTACCGAAGGGTAGTATGGGTAGAATGAGGTGAGAAGAGAGAAATGCGAATGAATGCAAAAATCCTATGAAAGGAAAAAGAAAGCAATTAAACACATACGGACGATTAATAATTTTCCATCGGCTTTTTCTAACCAATTTTATTTAGAAAAGTAGGCTTTTTAGAATCAATTCCTAATTGCAACCACTACATTGTTTATTAAAAACAATCGGGGATTAGTGGGTGCAAAGTCCCCAGTGAAGTCGCCAAACTGTTTTTCCCCGAAAACACGAAATCTGTATTTTTGGTGTTATTACTTTGTTTTGGAAAAAGAGGTGATAAAACCTTTTTTGGATACGCGATGCCGATAAATCGGTCTTATAAATCATTTTAGTCCCCACCCATTATTTCAGCAATGGGACCGTTTCCAATTTTTATTTTAAAAGTGACTCCTTTTAACCCATTTTATTTAAGGCCAAATTATTTAAAAAGAAAACTGGTCAGGCGTACCAAGTACGATTCTAGGTAAGGGAATTAGGTACGTCGGCCCGTTGGAAGCCAACGCCCGGAAAACCGGCCTCTTTTAACCTACGATTTCTAATTGATTTTATTTTAGAAAAGCCAATTATTTAAACCCAACCCGAACAAATCGAACCAAGTTCCTACGTAGAAAATTATTTAATCATCCCAAATAAGTTCATCCATTTCATCCATTCATAAATTAAGCATCACATCCATCATTCATCCACCATACATATCAAATAAAATTAAAAGACCCGCTCTTGCCTTATGGTTAAAGGCGGGCTACAAACCGAGTTTAATAATAACACCAATAATGAACAATAAGAAATAAATCCTAAAAAAAGAAAATCTCATAATCATCAATAATTAATTGATTTGGTTTGATTAAGACTCAATTTGCCCATTATTGATCATTTTCCGGATTGGGATTAAAAATCTACTTAATGAAATAAGATTAAGACAAAATAACAAAAATAAACTGAGACTAGGAGACAGTCGCGTCACGCAGCTGTTCTATGGAAGAACAGTCGCGTGGCGCAGCTCTTGTCTTTTATTCTGGAACTTGTAACAGTTGCGTCATGCAGCTGTTCTATGAAGAACAGTCGCGTGACGGAACTCCTACCTACGTGACGGAACTGTTTGTGACTTATACCAAATCCTCAGGTTTATTGATTATTTATTCAAGATATCACGTTAAATACAAATATGAGAATAAAAATACATACTGAGTATATAAACAGCTGCGTCACGCAGGTGGTCCAGTCTGAATCAAGGGCTTTTGGACATGAACAGCCGCGTCACACAGGTAGTAGCTGCGTGACGCGACTGCTCTGGTCCGCAACTACCTTTCAAACTACTCTTTTTTTACGTTTCTTTTTTGTCCAAAGTGATTAGAACAAACCCAGAAAGGTTCAACAATAGGCAAACTTACGTTTTATCAATGGCAAATCAATTAAACAATATGAAAATGAGATTTTTAAGAGATAAAATGCTAGAAATGAAAAAGAAAAGTTAGAATCGTTACCTAGCCCTCAGATTTGAGGATTGCATACACTGAGATTGATTTAGAGACGTTGTTTCACGATTCCAGAAGTGTGGTTGTCGAACTTTTCACAGAACCGAGTGTTTTCTCTCTTTTTCTTTTTTTCTTTTCTTATATTTTTATATTTCTTGGTTTCAAAACTAAATGGTTAATGGTTTGATCTTCCTCAAGTTTACTCACTTGAGTTCTCGGGGAAGAAAACCTAGCCGTTTTAGTCGAAAACTTAGTTTTTTAGCTTTAGGATTTTTAGAGAAAAAATGAGATAAAGTGCCAAAAGTCCCGTTTTTGCTGTAAAATGTTGTATTTATATGGCTAGGGCAACAGAGCAGTCACGTCACGCGGGTAGAAGCTGCGTGACGCACTCGTAAGACGCGTGACGCGACTTACTTTTCGTACAGTTGTCGCGTATCCATACAAACAGTGCAGGCAGTTGCACGGGCGCGCGCCAGAGGTGTCAGACCTGCTAGAGCTGCGTGACGCAGCTAAGAGTGCCGTCACGCAGGTATTAGCTGCGTGACGCAGCCCTAACACGGGTCAGGCTCTTTTGGGCAGTTTGGTTCAATTTTTGGTTCAAACACTTCTGGTTTATCGTGATACCTTATCCCTTGTCCTCATATCATCATCGGGTCAGGTGGAGGCATAAAATTACGCTTCAACAGTAATGTTGCAGCTTCTTTTAACATGTTTGCTATGGGCACTGGGTTGATTAAGTTCAATGGATTGAACTATGCTGATTGGTCCGAACAAATCCATTATCAGTTAGGAGTTCTGATCTTGGATTTGGCAGTAGTCTTTGAAAAGCCAGCAGCCATTATAGAGACCAGCACTGAAGCTGACAAGTCCCATTATAAGGCTTGGGAGTGGTGGACAGGCTGAGCTTGAACTTAATGAGGATGACAATGGTTAAAAATGTTAAGCCATCAATGCGCAGAACAGACAATGCTAGAGAGTATACGCTGAAAATTAAGGAACACTCCCAATTGGACATAGCTGACAAGTCCATCGTAGGATCCTTGATGAGTGAGCTCACGACCAAGAAGTTTGATTGGTCACAATCCATTCATGATCATGTGACTGGCATGCAGAATTTGGCAGCCAAACTGAAATCAATGGGAATGGATGTGAGTGAATCCTTTTTAGTTCAATTTATTATTAACTCATTTCCTCTTGAGTTTGGTTAGTTCCAGGTGAATTACAACACCTTCAAGGAAAAATGGAACATTCAGGAAATCAAGGCCATGTTGATACAAGAGGAAGGGAGATTAAAGAAATTGAAGGAACACTATATCAATCTCACATTTCATAATGGAGCTAGTAGCAGCAACAACAAATCAGGGAAGCGAGGCAAGAAAAGGGACAGTGCCAAATCCGTAAGGAGTTGAAGTGCTACTTCTGTAGGAAGAATGGTCACTTCAAGAAGGACTGTCCTAAAAGGAAGATTTGGTTTGAAAAGAAAGGTATACTTTACGTTTCAGTATGTTTTGAATCAAATCTTATTAAAGCGCCTAATAATACCTCGTGATTAGATTCTGGTGCAACTACTCATGTGTCTCATATCATACAGGGATTCCTTACGATCCAACCCATAAACGAAACTAAAAAGTTCCTATACATGGGAAACAGAATGAAGGCACAAATAGAAGGAATTGGGACTTATAGATTGATCCTAGACACTGGTTGTTATCTGGATCTTGAAAAGTGTCTCCATGTTCCTGAATGTGCTAGAAATTTAGTTTCTGTAGGGAGGTTGGTTAATGTTGGTTTCAGTTTTAAGGTTTGTAATGGTACTTTTTCATTATACAAACATAAGTACTATTATGGTTCTGGTACTTTGATTGATGGTTTGTATCATTTTAATCTTGATGCTGAATTTATTGAATCCCTGTTTAATGTTGAACACAATATAGGTAATAAACGTAGTGCACATAATGAATGTTCTGCTTTCTTGTGGCATCAAAGGTTAGGTCACATATCCAAAGAAAGGATTTTGAGGTTAGTAAAAGGTGAAATCTTACCTCAGTTGGACACTGACTAGGATGTGTGTATAAATTGCATTAAAGGTAAGCAAACTAAGCACACATTAAAGAATCCAGCCATAAGAAGGAGTGAATTGCTTGAACTTATACACATTGATATATGTGGTCCTTTTGATGTTCCCTCTTGGGGTGGTGAAAAATATTTTATTACTTTTATCGATAATTTCTCACGGTACGGTTATGCATATTTACTGCATGAAAAGTCTCAATCAGTAGATATCCTTAAGATATTCATTAATGAGGTAGAGAGGCAGTTAAATAGAAGAGTTAAAGTGGTGAGATCTGATAGAGTTGGTGAATATTATGGTAAATTTAATGAAGATGGACAATGTCTAGGTCCATTTGCAAAGTTCTTTGAAAGTCGTGGCATTTGTGCGCAATACACAATGCCGGGTATACCTCAACAGAATGGTGTAGCTGAAAGGCAGAATCGTACTCTTATGGAAATGGTTAGGAGTATGCTGAATAATTGTACTGTACCTTTATCATTATGAATGCATACATTAAAGACTGCTGCATACTTACTTAATAGGGTTCCTAGCAAAGCAGTTTCTAAGACCCCTTATGAACTGTGGACGGGAAGGAAACCTAGTTTAAGACATCTTCATGTTTCGGGTTGCCCAGTAGAAGTCAGGATATATAATCCACATGAAAAGAAGCTTGACGCTAGAACGGTTAGTGGATTTTTCATAGGATATCCTGAAAAATCAAAAGGGTACAGATTTTATTGTCCTAACCATAGTACGAGAATTGTAGAGTCTGGTAATGCTCGGTTTATTGAAAATGGCCAAATTAATGGGAGCAGTGAACCACGTAAAGTGAATGTGCAAGAGATTCAGATTGAAAATCCAACTCAAGTGGACTTTCCTAATGTCTCTTCTTCGATTGTTGTTCCACTTGTTGTATCACGGTTTAACAACATGGTTGAACAACAAAACAACATTTCGAACCCACAAAATGACCATAAAAATGACGAACCAATAAATAATGAACAATTCATAAATGATCAAGTGGTTTCACAAGAAATAGCATTACGGAGGTCACAAAGGCAAAGAAGGCCAGCTATTTCTAGTGATAATGTGGTTTACTCACTTGAGCATGAATGTGAATTGAGCATTAATAAGGATCCAGTCTCTTTCCAGAAAGCCATGGAATGTGATAATTCTAAAAAGTGGTTTATTGCTATCAAGGAAGAAATACAATCAATGACTGATAATCAAGTCTGGGATTTAGTCGAGTTGCCTGAGGGGTCAAAACAAGTTGGTTGTAAATGGGTTTTCAAGACCAAACGAGACTCTAAGGGCAACATTGAAAGATATAAGGCCAGACTTGTTGCTAAAGGTTACACTCAGAAAGATGGCATTGATTATAAAGAGACCTTTTCTCTAGTTTCCAAAAAGGACTCTTTAAGAATTATTTTGGCTTTGGTGGCTTATTATGATCTGGAGCTTCATCAAATGGATATAAAGACAACCTTTTTTAATGGTGACTTAGAGGAAGAAGTATATATGGACCAACCACTGGGGTTTGTGGTCACATGAAAGGAAAATTTGGTGTGTAAGTTAAAGAAATCAATATATGGATTGAAACAAGCTTCCCGTCAATGGTATCTTAAGTTCAATAATACCATCATTTCATATAGTTTTATAGAAAACACTATTGATCGGTGTATTTATATGAAGGTCAGTGGGAGCAAGTTCATCATGTTAATCCTATATGTTGATGACATTCTTCTTGCTGCGAATGATGTTGGGTTGTTGCATGATGTAAAGGGTTTTCTTCCTAAGAACTTTGAAATGAAAGATATGGGAGAGGCATCCTTTATGATTGGAATAGAAATATTTCGTCATAGGTCACAAGGACTGTTAGGATTGTCTCAAAGAGCTTACATTGATAAGGTATTAGAGAGATTCAGAATGGAAAAATACTCTGCAGAAATAGTTCTAATTCAGAAAGGAGATAGGTTCAGCGAAATGCAATGTCCTAAGAATGATTTGGAACGTAAAGAGATGGAGTCTATTCCATATGCGTCAGTGGTTGGGAGCTTAATGTATGTTCAAACATGTACTCGATCGGATATTAGTTTCGTCGTAGGAATGTTAGGGCGATATCAAAGTAATCATGGGATGGACCATTGGAAAGCTGCAAAGAAAGTACTTAGGTATTTACAAGGCACTAAGGATCATATACTCACTTATAGAAAGTCCAGCCATCTAGAAGTGGTGGGATACTCAGATTTAGACTAATGCCGGTTGTGTAGATTCGAGAAAGTCTACATTTGGCTACTTGTTTCTCTTAGTTGGAGGAGCAGTATCATGGAAAAGTGGAATGCAGTCTGTCATTGCTACTTCCACAATGGAGGCTGAATTTGTGGCATGCTTTGAGGCCACTGTTCATGCATTGTGGTTGCGGAACTTTGTCTCAGGTCTAGGCATTGTCGACAGTATAGCTAGACCGTTGAGAATTTACTGTGGTAATTCCACAGCTGTCTTCTTCTCTAAGAATGACATGTACTCTAAGGGTGCAAAGCACATGGATTTAAAGTACCTATCTATGAAAGAAGAAGTGCATAAACACAAAGTGTCAATTGAACATATCGGTACTGATCTGATGATAGCGAATCCGCTAACTAAAGGCTTACCGCCCAAAATCTTCACTGGCCATGTTGATAGGATGGGCATTATAGATAAGTCCTTGTTAGCATGATGTTTAAACTTATATATATATACATATGGTTATTTTGCTCATATTATTGTGACACTTGAAATTTAATTAAAGATGAGTTTTTGCTTACTTATGTGTTATCCACATTATAGATGTATACAATTATGGTTTGGGTGAGATAACAATGTATTGTTTGTTGAATCGTTTCTCCATTAAAGTTTTAAGAATTAAAGTGATCTGTGATATATGGAAGGAATCATGTCGATTAATGACTTGTGACCGTCATAATCCCATCATTTTAATTCTAATTAAGGTAAACATGATAGACTCAAGAAATGCACATGGGCCAAGTGGGAGATTGTTAGATTATTTAATAATCTATATGTGGCCCATGTGATTAAACGGCTGGTTCTAATTAAGGTGGCCCAAGATGATGGTTATTGGGCTTAATGGATAAGGACCAGTTAGGGTTTTTAATATCCTTCATCTACCTTACAAAAGATAAAGGAATCAACAGCTTATGGTTAATACAGAAAAGAAAAGAAAGAGTGTGATGGTTACCTCAAACACATACGGTGATAGGTTGTTTGAGAGAGCGTGAAAAGAAACTCCTGGAAAGAAACTCCCGTACCTGTTGATAATTCTCTTACCACAGAGAGAAAATTTATGGACAAAAGGTCAGAGTGAAGAAACATAGATCTGCTGTTACGGTGAGAATCGAATTGCCGCAACGAGGTAATCCATAACATAGATCTACTGTTATGGAGCAAACTACGCTTTCGATTATTATATATTCTTGTCAAACAAATTCTATGAACAATAGATCTATGCTATATTAAAGTTTATTCAACACAGTCTTAATATAAGCTCTCCAAATTTCATCATGCATATTAAAAGGATACTCCCATGTTTGTCGGTGTAAGCCCGGATCTAATGAATTGATATCAAAACCTTCTTTGAGAGTTAGCAGGATGATTATCATGAGAAGTTGGAGGAACAGGATCTATATAAGCATTTGGCTACTCAATAGAATCTGACGTTTTGACTACAGAATTTGATATTTCAACATTCTTCCTTTTGAAATAAGCATCAAGTAGATGGTTTTCCCATCTATGAAAAAAATATATTATATTTTATTTTTTTTATTATGCAAATAAAACCAATTAAAACAAGCAACATAAATTTCAATAATTATTTAGACAACTAATTTAACAAAAACATTTAACGGATAAATATTTAATATATTCATATAAATAGACCACCACCCAGGCTCATTGGTGTTAAAACATTGAAATTTTGAAGATTTTAAAGTATAAAACATTCCAATACTAAGTTGATTATGCTTTATTGATAAAAAATCTCCTATATATTATAAAAAAAATACTATTAATAATCAGTCATAAATTAAAAAAAAAAATAAGAACAATGCATTTAATATGCCTGCATTTTGTATTTCATGAATTTGTATAATAGCTATTCAACTTAAACTTATTTATTTTTACACTTTTTCTTTTTAATGCATTTAATACAATTTGTATAATGAATAGTCAATTTTATATTCTATTTCTTAGTCAATTTCGGACAAAAATATTCAAATGTCCTTAGAATTTTGGTTGCATTTTCAGGTCTCATATTTAGCATTATGATTAAGGCAATAATAAAAATCTGTAACCATCTCTTATCACCATATGTTATATATATATTCAAAGAACTTTCAATGATACAAATCCTTTCACTTCATAGCTCCAATAAAACAATAGGGGCATAGTAAATAAGCATTTAAAATAAAGCTAAAATTAATAGGAAAATCATTTTTTTTATTACCTGTCGGTTCCCATTAAATCTTTTTTGGCCTAATCACAATTAATTAAATTTAGAAAAAATAATAAAAAATTTATTCATCCTAATTTGGTAATTCCTCAGCCTTTAAAATATCTAAACTAAAATTAAATTTAAGAGAATTGAAAACTGAAAATAAAATTAACAAAGAAAAATTAAAGAAAAAAAATATGAAAATTGAAACTAGCCTGAGCTTCTTTTTTTTTTTTAATTATTCTTCACTTAATTCATGAACAAGAGTCAAAAACTGAAAGTTAGAGATATGATTGAAGAGCATTGAGCAACAAAAATTAAAAACTGGGGACAGGTGACTCTTTTAATGTTCTAGGGTAAACGACAGGATTTATACAGGTTATTAGCAAGTTATTTTTTTATTAAAAAAGTCATTAATTACTAATACAAATTCATTGTTAAAAGTTAATGGCCCATTGTTTGTTTCTTTTAATGGGCCAAACATGCAACCCATTTGAAAACGGTCATCGCAACATCACAAGGATAGGATCACCTAATTAATGAGATTGGAAGTGATTTTTTTTTTAAACGAAAAAAAGGACACTACTAGGTGTGTTAGTTATTGTCCGGTCAGCTCGGGCATTGACGTCCCAATTTAAGACATCCCATAGGGCATCCCGACTTCCCCCTTCCTGCAGGCAGCCTACAAAGTGAGTCATGGCTACTAGACAGCAAAGTCAATATTTAGACATCATGTTTAACGGGATGTTGTCGTGGAAGATCGTATCTGGATCAAGCAAGCGGATGATTCATAAACTTTTTCACAAGTGCACAAAATCACAAATAAATAATAAAGAGTGAGTAGAGTATCGTTCCCACGAGGATTGTATACCAAGTACCAAAATTGTGTTAACATACTATTATTTAAACGACTATAAGAAGGATTATTTTAAGAAATTAAATTTAAAAAAAATAAAAGAGAACAAAAAGAAATCAAGCAAGACAATTTGATAAAAAGAAATCAAGCAAGACAATTTGATAAAAAGAAATCAAAGATTAAAAGCTACTAGGAATTTTGATTTCACTTAATTCTATCCAATTTAATTTATTAGTTTTTTTTCAATTTTAATTGTTCAAGTAGGGAAAACAACCTTAAAATCACTAACAAGCTCTTCTGATGTATTGTTAGCTATTTTAACCCGGTCTAATAACCTATTTCTAATAATGCAATCAAACATGAATTAAATCATTAAGTTTTATGGTTTGTTTATAAATTCATAACCTAAAGTCGTTAACTTATGAAAACCCCCATGAGTCAAACCATATAGTTTCTGTATCAAGTTATTATTTCCATGTAATTTATTACCTTTTTCATATCAAAAACCCTTCTCCTGATAATGATTAATGAAATAAATCAATCTAGAAGAGAAATTTTACCTGGAAGCATTAAGTTCAATAATAAATTATATCATGAACAAGGAAAAACAAATCTAATAAAATAAATTAGAACCAAAATTAAGCTACATCAAATCCGTAGTATATGAATTTAGTTCAACATCGTAAATAAATTAAACCCAAATAAACTTGAAAATATTCTCATAATCAACATGAATATTGAAAATAAAACAAGAAGAGAGTGTAGAAATAAAAACCAGTCAACGATTGGTTTGAGCGGCTTCCTTGAATCTTGACACCAACTTGAAAAACTTAAAGTCTTAAAGAGAGAGAAAATTATGTAAAAAATAATAGAACAAGAGATGGAATATACAATGAATGATTCGACCGGGATCATGGCTAATCTCTCTCTTTTTTTATATAGACTTTCTAGAATATCTTCGTGTTCTAGGAAAGTGAATATCTATTGTGTAAGAAATCTTTTGGAGATAGAAAACTGTTTAGGCTTTGTATTTCTTCCTGATTAGCACTCTTCCAGCGTCTGAATAGGACTACAGTTTTAATAAGATACGTCCCACAATATCGTTATATGGACAACACAGGCTTAATATGAAATTTCCGCCCAAGTTGAACTCTGCAGAGTAGCACGGGGGTGCTGGGTAGCACGCCCTAGGGTGCTACTGTTGGAAGTCTTTGACAATTAATCTTCTCTTGCATTTTTAGCTGGTTTTCTATAAAAATCTTGCAAAATTCTTCAAAATCAAGTGAAATATGATTAAAGGAAGCTTTACTGAAAAACATAAATAAAACTAAATACAAACTAATTAAAGTAATTAAAAATACTAAAAATTCTAATAAAAACTATATTAAAAATACTATAAAAATAACAACTATCAAAATTTTTCAAAATTAAACCATTGATTGTCCTCAAGCAACAAAACTATAAACAAAAGAAAAACACAAGCTAGACAAATTAACAAAGCTAGCTTAATATGGTTGGGGATAATTATTAATAATTTTAAAAATATCAAAAATTATTAACATGCGAATAAATCAAGTGTTTCGTATGCTAATTATATTGTAGCAAAAATTCAATTCTCAACAAAACAACTATCAAAATTTTCCAAAATTAAACCATTGGTTGTCCTCAAGCAACAAAACTATAAACAAAAGAAAAACACAAGCTAGACAAATTAACAAAGCTAGCTTAATATGGTTGGGGATAATTATTAATAATTTTAAAAATATCAAAAATTATTAACATGCGAATAAATCAAGTGTTTCGTATGCTAATTATATTGTAGCAAAAATTCAATTCTCAACAAAACACATTCCTTAATTTTAAACATAAGTTAATAAGATTTTCAACATCAATAATTATTCAACCTATGACAAATAGAATATGAATTTTCACAAAAATTATTTATACTTTGAATAAGATGTTTAACAAAATAAATCCAACATGCTCATAGGCAAAATTAGTAATCCCTTCTCCACAATTGAAATGCACACAATTAGAAAGATTAAAATGTCTTTATTTGGGTTGTAATGGGTTTTAGGGATATACTTCAGCTAAACAAGGGAAATGATAAAAGGATAGACAAAAAGCACAAAGAATGCATCATATCAAGATTTTCATTACATCAAATTTTTTTTTTTTTCAAAAGAGAAATTACTGTGGAATAATTTACTTGCACAATATTAGAGACCATTTGGCGAGGATTATTCTTCTTAATTTTAATATTTTGAGAACAACTTCCTTGCTATAATTCCCCAAACTTGAATTTTGATTATTTTTTATTTCATAGGGTGATCCTTTTTTCTTTTTCTTTTTAATTGCTAGCATTAATGAATTAACTCTCCTTTTTATTCGTTTTTTTATATATATTTTAATGTAGCTAAACCTCATAATTATACATTCTTGTACTTAGGGTAAGGATTTAAACTTGGTTTAATGGCTAGGTTAAACAAAGGTAAACAATAAAATTTGGATATAGGCTTCAAATTAGTTGCAAGGGTAACTTAGGTGGCCTAGGCTAAATATGAAGTTCAACAAAAAAAAATGCCTAAATCATCTCTTTCTAAATGTAAGCATTTAAAATTTTACCTCAAAGTGAATTCTAGTTTGTTCTAGGAATGCCAAGGTTAAATAAATTTTGATTAAAACATATCTATATATATATATTAAAATTCACAAAAATCAGTGTTCATGATCTTAAAAACAAATGGTTAAGTCAAATAATCATGTTAAGTTAAAAATTTAAATTAAAGCCTAAACATACTAGACTAAATTTATCACAGGTTACTAAATTATGATAATTTTCAAGCTTGCTCATAATTATTCCAACTATCCTAAGCTAATGAAACAAATAAAACTAAAATTTTAACTAAAATTTTTCTTCCCCCAACTTAATCTAGCACGTTGTCCCCAATCTATGCAAAAATAAGATCACTTCTCCAAACTTATCATATATTATCAAAATAAGGTACAAAAATAAAAATAGAACTGAGAACACCTTTCTACCATTGTATTGAAAAATACAATAATACTCATGAAAAAGATTGAATGAGAGCCGGGTTAGATTCTGAAAGTAGAAGAAATTATGGAAAAGAAAAACGAATAAAATATCCCACACACTGAAAATAAACTAGAACAATATTCAAAACAAAATAAAACAACAGGAGTTGTAAATAACAAAAACATAAAAAAGAATAAACAAGAATAAAAAAAAACAGGAAGCATTTTCACTTTGCAAGTGGTTGAGGAGATTAGAGAGAATTGGAGAGGATGTTTGAGGAGGTATAGTGGGCAGTTAAGGCTTTTAAAAGAGAAAGGAAGACTTAGGGTTAGATTTGTGCACGATTTCTGAAGGTTTCAACTTGCCCTTGTAAAAACTGAATCTGTAGCATGGCACGGGGGTGCTAGGTAGCACGCCCTGCTTGTCCTAGAACTTGACTCTGACACTTTCAACCAGTTTTCAAGCCTCTTTAATCCTTCCTTGACCTACAACACGAGTGTAAAACACCAAAATAAAGAAAATAATGATTTAAAGATGGGAAAAAAATGATACATACAAATAAACAAAGAAAATGATGGATTGCCTGCCATTAGTGTTTTGTTTAAAGTCTTTAAACTCGACTTTTGAAGTTTATCAAATAATGGTTTTCGCTCATAGTATGTATCATGTAATATCACACATGGGTCTTGGTTGAAAATGCCCTCAAGATTGACTAGTTTGAGAAAATTTTTATGTTCGTCCTATCAACAACATCTCGCTTTGAATGATGAAACTGGGGAAAGAACTGTATTAAATCATGGAGAACATAATTTATTAAAGGTGGTATCATTAGAAAGAAAGGATCTTCCGGTAGTGTATGTATAAAAATCAATGACGAGCTCAAATCAATAGTCTCAATTATTTCCTCATCCACCAATATTGCTTTATGTTTGTCTTCATTTAAACTTTCACCCAATGCCCCTTCCAGTTGTACCTTACTTTCTTCATTGTCATTAATTGTCGTGTCTGAAAATAAGAAAGAGAGATTTAATTCGTCTCAAAGGAGTTGTATTCTTCACATGTAGGCTTTACTTCTTCTAAAGGTGCAATTTTCTATAAAGTTTCCTCATAATCTAACTTGCACTCATCATCTTGATATCTATTAGCCATTAGGTTTGCAAATTGCTCTCATTGTACTTCCAAATTCTTCATTGTCTCTTGTGGGATCTTAAAACTCTTGCAAGTTTCATTCATAAATTCCATATGACATTTATTTAGGGCATCAATCAAATCCTTAATTTCATTCTCCTTTTTCTCTTCGTCCGCAAAATTTGGAGAGTATTGGTGATTCCAACCCTACAGTGAAGGATCTCAATGCCAACGATAGTTAAAATCCGCCATATCATTTAATATGTGAACTACATCTTCATAGCTACTTTCTGGAAGGTAAATATCGGTTGCCGAAAATTCACTATTTACCCAACTTCTTGTTTCTTCATCTAATCCAAAATAGAATATGTAAGTAAGATATTTATTTATAAAATTATGATAAAGACATCTCTCCAAAAATTCATTAAATCTTCCCCAAGTGGCATAAAATGGCTTCGAGTGTTGTTGACTAAAATATGCAACTATTTGTCGATGAAACATCTCAAAATACTTTGCAAGAAAATAATGAAAAAAAATCAACAAAAACAAAGAAAAACTACTAATAATATAAATAAATATTTCAATTAATAAAAAAATTAAAATAAAAAATTGTCTAAATTAATAATAGATTAATTGGTATTGATATTGGTAACGCCAATCCCAGGCAACGGCACCAAAAACTTGACAGACTTTTTCGCAAGTGCAAGAAATCACAAATAAGTAATAAAAAGTGAGTAGAGTATCATTCCCACGAGAATTGTATACCAAGTACCAAAATTGTGTTAACCTACTATTATTTAAACGACAATAAGAAAAATTATTTTAAGAAATTAAATTTAAAAAAATAAAAGAGAATAAAAAGAAATCAAGCAAGACTATTTGATAGAAAGAAATCAAGGATTAAAAGCTACTAGGAATTTTGATTTCACTTAATTCTATCCAATTTAATTTATTAGTTTGATAATCAATTTTAATTGTTCAAGTAGGAAAAACAACCCTAAAATCACTAACAAGCTCTCCCGATGTATTGTTAGCTATTTTAACCTGGTCTAATTACCTATCTTCCAATATCGCAATCAAACATAAATTAAATCATTAAGTTTTATGGTTTGTTTATGAATTTATAACCCAAGGTCATTAACTTGTGAAAACCTTTCATGAGTCAAACAATATAGCTTCCGCATCAAATTATTATTCCCATGTAATTTATTACCTTTTTCATATCAAAAACCCTTCTCCTGATAGTGATTAATGAAATAAATCAATTCATGGGAGAAACTCTGTCAGCGTTAAGTTCAATAATAAATTATATCATGAACAAGGAAAAGCAAATCTAATAAAATAAATTGGAATCAAAATTAAACTACATCAAATCCGTAGTATATGAATTTAGTTCAACATAGTAAATAAATTAAACCCAAATAAACTTGAAAATATTCTCATAATCAACATGAATATTGAAAATGAAAAGAAGAGAGTTTAGAAATAAAAACTAGTAAATGATTGGCTTTAACAGCTTCCTTGAATCTTAACACCAACTTGAATACTTGAAGTTTTAAAGAGAGAGAAAATTATGTAGAAAACAAGAGAACAAGAGATGGAATATACAATAAATGGATTCGACCCCCGATCATGGGTAGTCTCACTCTTTATATAGACTTTATGGAATATCTTCATATTCGTTCAGGAAAGTGAATCTCTATTGAGTAAAAAATCTTTTGTAATGATAGGAAACTCTTTAGGCTTTATTTTTCTTCTCAATTAGGACTTTTCCAGCGTCTAAATAGAACTTCAACTTTAATAAGGTACATCCTACAATATCTTCATGTGGGCAGCACATGCTTAATATGAAATTTCAGCCCAATTTGAACTCTGCAGAGTAGCACGGATGCTGAGTAGCACGGATGCTGGGTAGCACGCCCTGGGGGTGTTATTTGCTGGAAGTCTTTGACAATTGATCTTCTCTTGCATTTTGGCTAGTTTTCTATAAAAATCTTATAAAATTTCTCAAGATCAAGTGAAATATAGTTCAAGGAACTTTTATTAAAAACATAAATAAAACTAAATAAAAATTAATTAAAGTAATTAAAAATACTAAAAATCCTAATAAAAACTATATTAAAAGTACCATAGAAAAACACCTATCAATGATCGACGTCTTTATCACCATAGGCTACCACCTTGGTTGGTGAAGTGAGTTTAATATGATGTAAAAAAAGTAAAACACATCAGAAATTGAAAAATAAGTACTTTTAGAATTTTTTTAAAAAAGTACTTTTAGCATAGGTGAGTATAAAATTGCCTGAATGCTGCACATTTTCAGAATGTTGTCTGGCTTTTAAACAAAGAAAACAAAAATAAAAAATTTGGAAGCAAACTTATAAAACTAATAAAGAGAAACAAAAAGAAATCGTCCAAAGCCTTCACTCTAGTCCACATACAACTATTAAAGCTGAATATTGTCCCAAGTAAATTAAATACACATAATAATAATAATAATAATAATAATAATAAAGAAATTGAAACAAACAAAAATCATTTGGTAGCATAGAGACAAAAAAAACAAGAAGGGACAAAAGGAATAAAGGTAGACAACATTGGTTGTGTAAGAAGAAAAGTCACTATCATATCAACGATAGGTTAAGCTGCTATAGTCTCTCCTGTCTTTCTCTAGAAGGTTTTGTTATTTGTTTAACAAGTCTTTTTCAGGCCTAGTCAGGAACCAGAATTACAAGTGGAGGGGGCAAACTATAAATAATTGAAATTTTATAGTGAAAATTTGTACACATTAAAATAAATTTTAGCCTATTAGTGAATATATTTCATTTACTAGTCATTAATTTTTAAGAAATAATTATTATCCTAAACAAGAATAATCACGTACAAAAAAATATAAAGATGCTCGTAATAATACTAAAAATATAAAGAAAAAATATATTTTTAATAGTCTTAATTTAAATATAATAATTATTTTTAATATTAAAATTTATTAAAAACGTTATGCTTAAAAAAAATTAATACACATATATTCACACACAAAATACATAGAAGCACAACCTCCCTTAGTCCCACAAACCGCCCCAAAATAACCACTTGCTTATTTAACACTATTTTTCTTTCTTTCTTTTTTTTTTTTTTTTTTTTTTTTCTGAAAGTGACTCCACCATCCCTTATTGTACATTAGGGTGCCATTTTACTTGTCTCCCATTGTGAATTAGCCTAAAAAATTTGCATATGAGCTTCAACACAAAGATAAGGTTATAACCTTAAAAAGTATTGTTCAAAAAATTCAAAAAATTTGCATATTGACATTTTGCTTATGTAAAACATATGATGGTATAGATATTAACCACCTCAATAGATAAATTCACTCCTGTAATTTTATGAAAAATTTTGTGCCACCATCAACTGTTATTTTAACCTATTAACTACTTCAATTTTTATTAAATACTTTAATTGACATATTCAACTTTTATTAAACACTTCAAGTTATAAAATTAGATCGATTAAACGCGTATATTGTATAGCCGAAAAATATGAAATTATTATTTCAAAAGTTATATTAACCATATATCAAATTAATATTTTGGATATTAAAGCTAAAAACCTTAAAACTTTATTGTTTTTAATGTGGCAAGGTGCAAAATTATTACAAAAAGAGAAGCTGACGGTGCTACAATATTAATTTTAAAATTTACACTCTGTTTGGGTGGAGATATTCTTTTGAAGAAATCAAAATAGTTGTTTACTTTGTTTGAAAAAGAAAGAAAAATAATAAAGGAAGAAAAAATTAATTTATTTTCCTCTCTATCTCACATAGATAGAATCTCTCTATTTGGAAGAGAAAATAACGGTGAAATGTTAAAGTTTCTCTACTTTTTACACAATTACCCAAATACCAAATTAATTTTAACTAAATATTAAAGATATTGAAATAATATAATCGTTAAAATTCTCTAAAAAGATAAATAAAGTTAAAATAATAAAATATCAATATTAATAATTTTTTTTCTTTAAAATTTTACCTTTTTAAATAAAGGAAAATAAATTTATTTTTGATTCCTTCGATATTTTCATTTCTCTTTTTTCCGACCAGAGCGGTAGAGCGCCATAAAATTGCGAAATTATATATTGGGAGATGTGAAACCAAAACAATGATGGTTTATGAAAAGAGTGGCTGCAGGGGATTAATAATGACATGAGGCAACGAAATTGGTCCCACCAAATTATCTCAGAATATCTATACGGAAAAGGATAATGTTTGTTAAAGTGGTAGGAACAAAGAGGAGATTCTGTTTACGGCACTTTTAATTTTGGGTTAGCACTTAGTGGTACCGTCCTTCCATGATAAAGCCAAAACAATAACCGGCCATAGGAATTGTCATAATTGCCTCAACTTAATCTAGTTTTCATGTTAAGTACATATCACTTAATCAAATGAGGCTGTTCGGATAGTTTTGGAATTTGAGTAATTAAATTTTTTTTTTGGTTGAGTTAAAATAAATATATATGAAATTTTAATACGAGAATCTCCCATCTCTTTACTATAAAATAAATAAAATATTTTTATTGCTATTTAAGATAAAGTGAAAATTGCATGTAGTGACAATTAGCTAGTAATGAAAATTTCATTGACATGATAAATTGGAAAATATTATTTTTGGAATGACTTTCATCAATATTGAACCTCATATGAAGAGTAATGTTGATTTGGTAAAAAAATTTTTTAAAAAATTATTTTACTAGTCTTAATCAAAATTCTTTTTGCATTTTTTTTAATCTTTTTCTCTGCCAATTTGTATTCATGATGTTCTCGGCAATAGTTTTTGAGCTAACTTTTAGTATTTTAATTAAACAAGTGTTTTTTTATAAAATGTTAAACACTCTAACATTTGCAACAACTTTTGAACTAGGCTGGGAAGGATTCGAACTTAGATCTATTGCTACGTTGTATATCTATTTACCACTAAGCTATGCCTTAATGTGCAAAACTCTTTCTCTATTAACAATTACCAGCTAAAAGCTAATAGCTTATGGCTAACAACTAATAGAACAACCAATACCTTCTACAACAGCTAATGGCTACAAAACAATTAATATTGTTGAACAAATCCTTAGCTTTTAATGTTTAGTGTTCACCTTTTAATTAAAATTTTTTTGACAATCATACTATTGTTTTTGCCCTCTGAAATCAACTAATTAAACAACTAATGTTCTTTTTTGTTATTTTAAGTTAAACTACTAATTAAAAAACTATTTTTATCGAATACTTCTAATGTAAATTGCTATATAAATAACTAGGGGTGGCCACGGTTCCAGAACCGGCAGTTCCGGTTTCAAAAAATTTGGAACCGGAACCGAACCGAAAATTTCCGGTTCCGGTTCTGGTTTGAAACTGAACGGTAACGGTTCCGGTTCCGGTTCCGGTTTCGGTTCCTTAACGGTTTCAAAACCGACGGTTCCAACTGATTTTCTGGCAAATTGCATAATTTTAAATTTAAAATTTTGAAGACCGGTTTTCAAAATTTTAAAAATTTGTGAAAGTTATTTCTAAAAAAAATACACCTAAAAAATTAAAAAATGCTTCAATTAAATTTATTTTTTTAAAGACTTGAACTTAATTATTTTTTTAAAAAAAGTCTTCATTAAATTTATTCTTTGTTTAAAAAAGTTTGAACATAATTTAAAAAAAAAAGGGGCTTGAACTTAATTTTTTTTTTAAAAAAAAATTAAGTTGCCTACGTATCCTCTTGGGGTTTAGAGGAATCAAAGCCCACATAGTTTTTACTTACCTTATACCAATTTCACCCCTTTTACCTTATTCGCTATTTGCACTACCGGTTGATGTTCTCGTTGAGGACCCATTATATAAATCATATAAATCTTCATTTTCTTTTAGATTTTCTTGTGCTCTTAGTTCGGCCTTGTTCCAATCATCCACGCATGATTGTGCTTCTAATGAATCGGGTGTTATACGAGATCGTGTTTCATCAAGTATGTTTCCTCCTTGACTAAAAACTTGTTCAACCGCAACAGTGGAGACCGGAGCTGCTAAAACTTGTTTTGCAATTAAAGAAAGCATTGGAAATGTATTGGCGTGATGACTCCACCAATCTAAAATTGAAAAATTATTATCTGCATAATCATCACCAAACTCAAAAGAAGTGGTTAGATAATTATCAAATTCAAAAAAAGAACTGGATTCCATTGGTCTTTTTTGTCTTTGTAGTAAAACCTGTTCAGCAACACCAACACCACTTACCCTTTGTGTTGGAAATTGTTGAATATTAGATTGAAAAGAATTAGAAGTAGATGAACTAGAAAATTGAACAAATTCACTATATAATTGTATAATATTTTGTCTAACTTCATGCAATACTACATTTATATTAACACTATCTTCTATATCAAGATTTAATACTTCATAATAAATAGTCAAATATTCACATAAAACATTAATTTTACATCTAGAATTAAATACGATAGCAACGAGATAAAGGGGTGATATATTTTTAAAATAAGATAACCATTTTTTTTCATTGAAAAAACACAATCTTTTAATATACAATCATTTTCAAATTCTTGGAGTGCACTAACAATATTAATACACATAGGTAAAAATAAATGAAATTTGGGATAATAAACCCCACTAAATTTATAGGTAGCATCATTAAATATTTTTAAAATATCTAAAATTTTTGCACAAATATCCCAATTTTGTGGATATAAATTAATATCTTCAATATTATTAGTAACAAAAAAAGCATAATAATTCTTTATAAGAAAAAGACTCGTTTAATAATTCATATGTTGAATTCCAACGAGTTGGGACATCCCTTGGAAAACGTTTTGGTCTTTTATTATTTTCTTACATAATTTAGCACAACTTTTCATCACTTGGGGATGTCCCCATAAATATGAAATAGCTTTTTTAATTGGAGAAATAAAAGATTCAAGAATTTTTAAACCATCTTGTACACATAAATTTAAAACATGGCATGCACATCTTATATGAAAAAATTTTCCACCAATATTTGGTTCAGAAATATTTTTAAGTTCAATAATTGATTTAGTATTAGCAGAAGCATTATCAAATGAAATTGAAATTTTTTTTTTGTCAACTTATATTCATTTAAAATTGAAACAATTATTCTATAAATATTATTTGCAGTATGTTTATCATCAAAAGCAAGAAATGCAATAATTCTTTTTTGAATTTTCCAATCATCATCAATCTAATGACATGTAATGCCCATATAAGAATGCATTTGCCAATGATCACTCCAAATATCACAACAAATTGAAACACGAATTTTCATTTGAGAAAATAAAAGTTCTAACTCTTTTTTTCCTTTATTATATAAAGAAATAATAGTTCATTTTACAGTATTTATTGGCACTCTTTTAGCAGAAGGATTTAAAGGTTTTTGACAATATTTATTAAAACCTACTTTTTCACCAAAACTAAAAGATAAATGTTCCATAGAAATCATTTTTGCTAATTCTTCTCTTTATATTTTTTTCAGAATATTGAAATAAAAAAAGGTTAGAAGATGCGTATCCAGAAATTTGTGTTTGAGACCGATCAACTCCTATTTTTGTTGGATGTTTTATCTCCAAATGCTTCCAAAATGATCCATAATCACCCGATTGTTTAAATTTATAAGATTTTCTACAATAATTACAAATTACATCGAACATTTTCTCACCTTTGAATTTTTTCGTGAAATGAATGGCGAAAATGTCGAAACTTTGTCTTGCTCTTCGAAGAATTTGTGTACGTTGCTCTTGCTCTTGCTCTTCCTCTTCTTCTAATTGTTCATTATTAAATTCAGATACTTGAGTTGGAATTTCCATATTTTCATTTGGATTTCCTTCAAAATTAAATTGGTTGGGAGTGAAATCAAAGATGTTGTTTGTAGGGATAGATGAATATTGTGTTTCTCCAATCTTTCCCTTGCCCTTACCAGAATTTGAGTTTCCTCCACTTGCCATTATATGATAATAAGATATAATTTGGAAAATTGAATAAAAAAAATTAGAGAGAATAATAAGAGAGATTGTAGAGTAGAGTATAGTATAGTGTAGAGAGAGTAGAGATTTTTTTGTGAGGAATTTGTAAATGGAATGAAATGAGGTATTTATAATAAATCCAAAAAAATATTTTTCCAAAAATACCCTTGAAACTAGCCGTTATGTAGCCGTTTATGGTTGTTGGGAGGGGTAATTAAGAGATTTCACAACAAAATTTTAAAAAAAAATAAATCTGACAGTTTCTAACTGTTAGAACCGCCGGTTCTAACCAGTTCGAACCGGCGGTTCGAACCAGCCGGAGAACCGACGGTTCCATCCGGTTCCGACCGATTTTTTAATCGCCGGTTTGCGGTTCCAACAATACTGGAACCGGAATCGAACCGAAAATCTCCGATTTCGGTTCCGGTTCAGACCGGTTCCAGTTCCCGCAGGTTTCGGTTTCGATTCGGACCGGTTCCGAACCATCGGTTCCGGTTCCCGGAACCGTAATATGGCCACCCTTATAAATAACTACTAGTTAAAAGCTAATAGCTAACCTCTAACAACGATTACAATAGCTAAAAGTTACTAAAATAACTAGTACTGTCAAACAGATCCCATATATAAAGTTCTTAGTTGGGAGCTAAACTTTGTATGTGAGGGAAGTTAAAAGTATGTTTACTTATAGAAAATAACTTTTTCATTTTTTATTTTTTAAGAAAATAGTTTTTTTAAAATAAGAAACGAAAAATAGAAAACTTGTCAATAATGAAGTCATATTTCAAATTCAAAAGCTTAAAAAAATTAATGATTGTTTACACCATATTCTAATTATTTTTGCGTTATGGATTTGACTTGTGATTTTATGATTTATTTGGGCTTAAGTAATTAATTGGCTTTTAAAATATTAGAGGCTCATAATTAATTAATTACTCTCTCTGTCCCAAAATATAAATCATTTTTGATTTGTTATTTTAGTCCAAAATATAAGTCATTTTGTGTTTTTCAAGAAGCAATAAGTGATATTTTTTCAATGTTTGCCTTGTTTACACCATATACAATAAATATTTCACAAGCAACTATTACTTTTGAGATAAAGGATAATTTGGTCAAATCACCCTTGAGTTTGTTATAATCTAGGAGAATTAATTGCTTTCTTAATCCTTGTGCAAAAACTTTAAATAACTTATATTTTGAGACATAGGAGGTAATAGCTAAGTAAATGCATTGAGAGTTAATAGGAGTTAACAGGTAACAGAAGAGATCAAATAACTACCCGCACGATGCACAATAAAGAGAAGTTACTTGAGTTGCTTGGACAGTTGAGATGTCGTGCAAATAATGAGAAGTTACTTGAGCAGTTACTTGGACAATTGAGATGTCCTGTGCGTGAAGTGTTAACTGTCAGGTGCCTATAAAAGCCAAGCTTAAGTATAGAATGAGCACCAACAATCAACTCCAAAAAATCAAACTCAATTTCTCAAGCAAATAGCAATTTCAATTTCATTTATTTTCATTATAATTTCCTTTTCCAAATATTCTCAAATTGTTTTTTGTAATTCCTATTTTTGTCAATATAGTATTTCAATTTCAAAGCAATTTCTATTTTGTGTGTAATTCTTCTAGAATTTCTAGTTTTAAGCATTGTCAAATTAATTTCTAGCAATTAGGGAAGCATTACCGTGGAGCCAAAACCCTTCAATCTTTTGATTAAGAAGTTCAGGTGGTGCAATTTATCCCGTAGTTGGTAAATTTCAATATCTGGCACGCTCAAGCTGTTAGTCAACAATAATTGTTTTAGAGTGTGAACAATAATGAAAAGAAATTTAGAAACTTTTTATTTTAATATTTTAATATTCATTATTGATCTATTTGTAATAATATTATTAATTTTTATCATTTTATAAAAATTTGTAAAAATGAATTATATAATTATAAATATATGATATGAAATTAATTCATATTAAAGCAGAATACGAAATTCAAAAATTAAACATTTATTTTAAGTTATTTAAATATTTTTTATTATTTTTCAATAAAAATTTTTTTAAAAAACTTATAAAATTTTAATTATAAAAATGTCATTTTTTTTAAAAATTGAAAATATGCTTTTTATTATAAACTAAAACTGTAGAAAACAACTTAACGTTATTTTTCAAATCTTAGTAAATGTTAGAAATCTGGAAATTGGAGTAAATTAGACTAATAGTCACCTAACTTCGCACTTAATTTCATAAGGTCACATAACTTTAATTTATCATTTTTAGTCACTAACTTTGATGTTTGTTTCAAACCGGAATACCGATATGGAAAATACTAATATGGTAATAAAAATAAAATATTTTATTTTAAAATTTTGTATTCTTCCTAATACATGAATTTTCAATCTACCTATCAATTTTGTTTAATGAATAATATGATTTATATGAAACAATTTTTTAAAAAAATAAAAGAGAAAAAAAAATTTTCACTCTATCATTTCTATTTTTTAGTAATCTTTTATTTTCTTTTTTATATGCCTTTTTACTTGTAATTTTATTTTTGTAATATATGTAATTTTTAGTATTATATGAATATGAAAATCTGTTTTTCAATTTTTTTTGAAAAATTTTTCTAAAAAATTATTATAGTTTTGTACAAGTAAACAATCCCTAGAGTTGTTATTATCTCTTTATATTGCTATCTGTCAATGCATCAAAACCAAGGTAATTGTGCAGTTAGACAACATAAGGATGTTGCACTAAACATAGCTGTACAGCTATCTGCTAATTTTTTAAATTTTCATGAATAACTTTTGACATATAAGGATATTGCACTAAACATGTTGCAGCTTTTTTTTTTTTTTTTTTCTATAATCAACATGTTGTCAAAAAAAAAAAAAAAAAGACATATGACTATAAATTTTAAAATGAGATTAATTTCATATTTGAAACGGTACCGAAATACTCGTAAAAAAAAAAGATTTATATAGTTATTTTGAAACTTAAATAATATGTGCCAGGAATAATGTTTTGGATAATAACCCAATTGAAATGTTGAAGAATATTAAAAAAAAATTAACATTGTCGGAATGCATTTAACTTTATACATTTTTTTTTTTTTTTTTTTTTAGTATTGGGAGAAAGGAATTTGAACCTGAATATATTGTCAAGTCATACATGCACTTACTACTAACCCATGCCTTGGTGTGCATTTAACTTCATACTTTTGATGTATGCTCTTTATTTATTTTTATATTGATTTTTTATTACAAAATATAAGGTAAATTAATGTTATTTTATTAATTATTTTATTATAAATTGATATGAGATTTATTTTAAATTGATATGAGATTTATTTTCTAATAATTAAAGTAGCAAAATTGTTATCATTAGTCTATTGATTTAAGATAATCATGCTAGGACCTTTTCCAAATTCTGCAATATAGCATTAGATAAAATGACTAGACTAACAAAATAATTGATAAAATAATCAATTAATAATTTGACTAAAGGCATGTTCAAACATATTAGATCCTGAAATATATATTTTCATCCTTGTAAAACAAAGGCAAATGAAAGTATAGTGATGAAAGAATATAACTTAATGTGGTTTGAAATTACAATAGAAGGGACTCAAACTTCTAGTTTTAATTACAATTTAAGAATTGAAAGAGTAGAGGTAAATTGGATAAGAAGTTAAAACCCATAAAATAAAACTTATGTAATTTGGATTTACTTGGGCTTGAGCCAACTAATGTCAAAAGGTGAAAATAAACTACTAATCAATGAGCTAGTTAATTGTTATTTTCATAGAAAAGAAAGATGAGCTGAGCAAGAGTAAAATAAGAGAGAGAAATTGAGGAAAAATTATCTTCTCTGATTGTATTTATATTATAAATATCAGTAACTAACTTTGACTAATTGATCTAACTAATCCTTCCTTATACTCTCATTAAAGATTTCTATTTCTATGCTCATCTTGCTTAATAAGAATTCATCCTAAAAAGTTTCTAAAGCCTTGTTAAAGATATCTGCAAGTTCTTCTCATGCTTAATTGCAAAATCTTCTAAAAGATAAAGAATTCACATCATCTCACATGTTATAACTACCATATATACTCAGTTTCTGAACTTCCTGATACAACACTTTGTTTCTTTGAATTTCAGCTAATCAATAACTTTCTCAAAAAAACACATAATCTAATTAAAGATTTCCTTAACTCATTGCAACCTTCCCAATCACTATATGTTTAATCAACTAGATATTTGCTTCAGCAGAAAAGAACACACCTTGACTAGGAGAACTCTTCAAGTATCTAAGAATTGTGTGAGTTGCTTTTATATGAACATTAGTTGGTTTGTCCGTAAATTGTGTAAGGACATGAATAACATAGCTATGTCAAGCCTAATTATAATCTGTTACTATTGAAAATTGGTAATTATTGAATAGTAATTACCACAACTGTATTCACCTTATGATAGCATCACCAGTAGAGGATTATTTGCTGCATTATCACTTTAAGTCTTTTTATTACTGTTGCGAGTTGTTGTCATATTTGTTCACAGCCACGGTAGATATTTCGTATTTATTTGCTCATAATTTGTTACAAAGAGCCTATAAATTTGTTGTAATATTGTATAAGAAGATAATTTAATTTATTGAAAATTATTCATTAATTTTCTATTTACTTTTCTTTTCATGGTATCAGAGCCTGGGTGTTGAATATGATAATTACTTTACCTTTTCTTTAAAAACCCAATTCACAGATTTTCCTATAACCTCAACCTTACTATCACCATGGATCCTCCCAATCAAACAACCCCTGTTGCAAATCCTACCGTAGTGAGTGAGAGCTCTTTAAATGATGCAATGTTCTTGAGCAACTATGATTCACCTAGAACTGTTCTAGTGAATGCGTCTTTAACTGGTCCTAATTATTTGTCCTGGAGCAGATCGATGTTGATCGCTCTTAAGGCCAAAGACAAGCTAGGTTGTATTAATGGCAAATACCCAAAACCTGCCCCTGATTCTCCTATCTTTGACAAATGGACAAAGGTAGATAATATGGTGATTTCTTGGATGCTTAATTCTATCTCTAAGGAATTGGCTGATGCTTTTTTATATACTGCATCTTTGAAGGATATCTGGGAAGATTTGGCTGAAAGGTTTGGGGAAAGCAACGATCCATCGCTTCTTCAAATCAAAAAGGAAATAGTGAGATTTACTTAAGGTAATTCTGCTATTTCTATTTATTACACTAAATTAAAGAAAATGTGGGATGAGCTTAGTTGTTTAAAGAAGTATCCTGTTTGCAAGTGTGGCGGTTGTTCATGTGAAGTTGCTAAAGAAATAGCAGATTTGGATAATGAAGAAAAACTTATTCAATTTCTCATGGGTTTGAATGAGTGTTTTGAAAATGTAATCAACCAAATTTTATTGATGTAACCTTTTCCTAGTGTTAGTAAGGCTTACTCTATGGTCCTACGTGTGGAAAAAAAAGAGGGAAATGCACTTTGTTACCATAGATTCTAGTGAAACACCTGCTGCTTTATTAGTGCAGCATCAAGGTTCTAGGAATCTTGCAGGCAAGAGTATCTACCGAAAAAATGATAAGTAGAAGAAAGCCGATCGGTATTGCACGAATTGCAAAGTAACTGGACATGTTAAAGATGCATGCTTCAAATTGCATGGGTATCCAGATTGGTTTTTGGAGCTTAAACAGAAGAAGGGTCAGTCACAGGCTTATCATGCTGCACTTGACACGCCAATTGACCATCAAGAGGTAGCACCGCTTCATGAGAGCGGTGAGATGAATGAAAACCTATCCAGCTTAATACAACTAGAGTATTTTAAGGCAATGAAAGCCCATGGTATAGTTCCACAGCATATTGAACAACCCAGTGTTAATTATGCCAACTCAGGTGTGGGATCTTTTACAGGTATGTCTTATACAAATTTAACTATTAATTCTACAAACAAAAGTAAAGGCATATGGATTATTGATATCGGAGCTACGGATCATGTCACTTGCGACAAGAGTTTATTTGATACAGCTTATGAACTTCCAAGGCCACAACTAGTAAGGATGCCTGGTGGCAGTTATAAACTAGTAACATATATCAAGAACATTACGCTCCATGATAGAGTTATCCTTTATAATACACTTTATGTCCCTTCCTTTGATTATAACCTACTCTCCGTTACTGCTTGATCTCGTACCTGCCATATTGCCGTAACCAATCTACTTGATTGTTCTATTTTACAGGATTTGTAGAGTAAGGAGATTCTAGCCATTGGGGATATGCATTCTCATTTGTACCACCTATCTACAAGCTCTTTTAACCTCAATAAAGTCAAGAGTTCAATAAATTCTGTATGTTCTAATCATTCTTCACATCTGTCCTTGTTATGACATTCTAGGCTAGGACATATAACCTTATAAAGAATGAAACATACCGATGTAATGAGTTCTTCTGAAATGAAAGAGTTTTTTTTGTCCAGTGTGTCCTTTATCAAAGCAAGATAGACTTCCATTTCCAAAGTCAACCTCCCAAAATTACAAATTGTTCGACTTGGTTCATGTTGATCTTTGGGGCCCTTATGCCATTGAGTCTATTACTAATGCTAAATACATGCTCACAATAGTTGAAGAAACCAGTAAATACACTTGGACGTATATGTTGAAATTTAAAACTGATGTACGTAGCATCCTACAACACTTTCTTACTTATGTACAAACCCAATTTCAACAAAAAATTAAGGCAGTCCGAACCAACAATGGTTCTGAGTTTGGTAACCAGATTTGTCAACAATTTTTCATTAAATTTGGAATCCATCATCAGAAAACATGTCCATATACGCCTCAACAGAATGGCACTGTTGAAAGAAAACACCAAACTCTCTTGCAAACAGCTCGATCTCTCATGCTTCAATCCAACATGCCTAAATATATTTGGTCTGAAGCTTTACTTATTGCCACTCATTTAATAAATAGATTGCCTTCTGCTGTCGCGAACTGGGTTTCGCCTTATTAACTATTTTACCAAACTTTACCAAATCTATCATATCTTAAAGTTTTTGGATGCCTCGCTTATGCAACAAATACTTCACCTCATAAAACCAAATTCGATCACCGGTCTATACCTGCTGTATTACTTATACATCACAACATAAGGCTTAAAAGCTTTATAATTTAAATAGTCACAAAGATCTTTTACTCTAGAGATGTGGTCTTCTTTGAGTCTAAATTTCCTTATCACTCTTCCAATCCTCATACCATTACTCAGTTTGTTTTACCCACTTGCCTTGATGTTCTAGAATCAGCCATTGCTTTTGATTACTCCCACACTACACCTGCTACGACTTCACCACCACCCTACTATGATAGGTACTCCACCTGAAACAGAAACTATTTATATGCCTTCTATACCTGATGTTATCCAACCACCTTTGAGACGGAGTACTCAGACTACGGCTCCAGCAGCTTGGCTTAAAGATTTTATTGCATATTCTTCAACTAATGGTTGTGTCTCTGCTCCACAGATCACTTCAGGTACTAATCTCTATACTTATTCTTCTTCTTTTTCATCATTTTTTGCCAATATTACTAAGCTTGCTGAACCAGCAACCTATATAGATAGGCTAGTAAAGATCCTAAACGGGTACAGGCAATGGAAGTTGAACTCAAAGCTCTAGAAGATAATAATAGCTAGATAGTGACTTCTTTACCTCCTGGAAAGAAAGCTATTGGCTCAAAATGGGTATATCGAATTAAATATTTTCTTGATGGTACTATTGACAGATTTAAAGCATGACTAGTGGCCAAGGGTTTTAATCAGATGTTGGGTCTGGATTATACAGAGTATTTTTCTCCGGTTGCAAAATTGGAAATTGTTCAGTTATTACTTACCGTTGTCACTATTAAAGCCTGGCCTCTTTATCAAGTTGATATTAACAATGCGTACTTGCATGGCTATATTGATGAAGATCTTTATATGCAACCACCTGTTGGCTACACCAAAGCAGCTCCAGGACAGGTTTGCAATTTGGTCAGGTCTCTTTATGGCTTGAAACAAGCCGGACGACAATGGAACAGAGAGTTCAAGGATGCAGTAATTGCTTTTGGGTTTCAACAATCGGCTCATGATCATTGTTTATTTTTTGAAGGTTCTGGAGTTGATCTAATTGTGCTTTTAGTGTATGTTGACGACGTTCTTTTGACAGGTCCAAATGAAAAGCTTATCATAGAAGTCAAACAACACTTGCACCATCAATTTACAATTAAAGATCTTGGTTATGCCAAGTTTTCTTAGGACTGGAAATAGCTCGTTCTACTGATGGGATGCAGATAACACAATGGGAGTACATACTTGATTTAATACAAGTTGTCGGTCTTCAAGATGCCAAGCCAGTTCCCACTCCTTTAATCCAAGGTGTTAAGTTGCAGCCAAATCAAGGTACTTTGTTAGTCGATCCAAATCAATATAGGAGTTTGGAGGGTAAACTACTATACTTGAGCCTGATTAGACCTGATATTACGTTTGTTGTTTAACAACTTAGTATTCATATGCAAAATCCTACTGATTGTCACTTAAAGGCAGCTTTGCATGTGTTCAAGTATCTTAAAGGATGTCCTAATACAGGTCTATTTTATTCTGCTGCTAGTTCTCTTATTTTAAAGGCATATTGTGATGCGGATTGGGCTGTCTGTCCAAGAGCCATCGATCCCTTTTCGGCTATTGTATTTTCTTAGGTAATTCTATTATTTTGTGGAAAGCAAAGAAGCAGCCCATAGTAAGTCGTTCTTCTGCCGAAGCAAAATACCGCAGTATGGCTCTCACTATTTGTGAATTGCAGTGGATTACTTATATTTTACATGATCTTAAACTTCATGTTCAGGTGCCTAGATCTCTGTTTTGTGACAATCAAGCTGCCTTGCATATAGCAGCAAATCCTGTGTTCCATGAAAGAACAAAACACATCGATATTGATTGTCATATTTTGAGGCAACAATTAAACTCTGGTTTTTTGAAACCGAAACATGCCAGTGGTTCTGAGCAATTGGCTGATATTTTTACTAAATCACTTCCATTTCCTCTGTTTTCTAAACTTTTGTCCAAGATGGGATTGGTCGAACTTCCACCCCTACCATCTTGAAGGGGGCGTGTTAGTAGTGATAATTGGTAATTACTGAACAGTAATTACCACAGCTATATTCACCTTATGATAGCATCACCAGCATAGGATTATTTGCTTCATTATCACTTTAAGTCTTTGGATTAATGTTGCGAGATTGCTATCATATTTGTTCATAGCCACGACAGATATTTCGTATGCATTTGCTCATAATTTGTTACAAAGAGCCCATAAATTTGTTGTAATATTGTACAAGCAGATAATTTAATTTACTAAAAATTATTCATTACTTTTCTATTTACTTTTCTTTTCATAATCAAATACAATAGTTTCCCAACCAATTGACTGAGAAGGATATGCTATCAACTCCCTTTTTAATATGAATCATTATATGATTCACTTCTATAGGAATTCTACAAAGTTTAGCTCCTAGTTGCCCATACTCTTCTAATAATTCAAATGTGTATTTTCTTTAACATACTGAAATACCCATTCTTAGATCTTGCAATCTCGAAACCTAGAAAATATTTTAAATCACAGAGATCTTTTAGCTTAAAATAAGAGCTTAACTTTTGTTTAAAACTTTCTAACCAATAACTCATTATTGATGGTTATGCCTTCATCATTTACATATACTAGAAACCATATGAAGTCTTTATGAATAGGAATAATTAGCCCTTGACTGTTTGAATCCAATTTTCAATAAAAACTATGTAAATTTAAAGATCCATTGTCTTGAGGCTTACTTAGGCCTATACAAAGACTTTTGCAACCTACAAACTAGTGTGCCTTTATTTTTGCTGGTTGTTTTTCTATGTAGCTACCTTATTTGCCATTAGTATTTTTTGAATATGGTGACCTATGGTAGGTCCATATAAACCTCTTCATCTAAATTCCCACTGACAAAGGCATTGTTTATATCAAGTTGTGATAGAAACCAACCCCTTAAGAGTAGCTAGAGGTAAAAGAGTCAAACAGTTGTGTGTTTGGAAATTGGACTAAAGGTTTCTTGATAATCAAAGCCTTGGCTTTAATTATAACATTTAACTATTAGCCTAGCCATGTATCTCACAATAGAACCAATATAATTAAATTTCATCTTATACATCCACTTACAACTTGTAGGAACCTTGCCTTTAGGTAAAGGCTTTAAAATTCAAGTGTTATTAGCTTCTAAGGCATCAAGTCCATTTTGCATGACTTGTTACCAATGAATAGATTGAATAGCTTGGGAATAAGAATGTGATTCAAGTGTAATTTAAATAGAGAAAATGATATGTTTATAGGATGAAAAAGGTAATGTTGAATTAAATAGGATGTACAAGCTTGAACATTAGGTGTTTTGGATTAGAAATGCGATAAGTGGTAATCATGAAGATAACTTGGTATTTTCACAATTCTAGAAGATTTTCTAAGAGGAAGACAATGCTTGGATGGTACAATAGGTTAAGATTGAGTACCAGGATCAATAATATTCCTATATAGATATCATAGCACATTCAAGGTCATTATGAATTGCAAATTCAGTAATAACAGGTTCAATGGTAATAAATTCAGAATCAGAAGTGAGATCTAAGGAATGAAAAATGTCAGAAGAAATAGTTAAAAAAAAAGTTTGAAGAATGTTGTGTAAGACTAAAATAGAAAAAGATCTTCATGAAATTAAAAATCGCTTGAAAGGAAATTTGTTTTTGTATTCAAATCATAAAGTTTGTATCCATCGACAATATTAGAATACATAGAAATATGCATCTCTTAGATCTAGAATCAAATTTTCTCTTATGATTGGTATGATTGATAAAATAATATAAACATCCAAAAGACCTAAAATGGTTGTAGGAAAGAAGTTTATGAAGAAAGTTGATAAGTTGACTTATTATGGAGAACAAATAAAGGGATTCTATTTATGATATATATTATTGTGAGAATAACATTACTCCAAAAAGAAAGTGGTAAAACCGAATAAAAAAGAAATGATCTTGCTATATTTAAAATGAGTTGATGTTTCCTCTCAACAACACCATTTTATTGAGGGGTATAAGCACAAGAAGTTTGATGTAAATGCTTTTAAAAGTGTAAAATGAAGGAGGGGAGAACTCTAACCATTATCAGACCTTAAAATCTTAATAGATTTGTTAAACTAAGTATGGATCATAACAGAGAAATGAGTAATCCATTGAAGGACCTCAAGTTTGTGTTTCATGAGATATAAGTACACTTCGAAAAATCATCAACTATAGTTAAAAATAGTGATTGCCCTGAATATAAGATTGTGAGTATGGTCCCCAAACATCACAATGTACTATATCAAACTAATCATTGTTGCACTCAACATGATTAGAAAATTGACAAATGTTTGTGTTAAGCTTTGGAACAAATAGTACATCGATCACAAGAAACATATTTATAGTCAACATCACAAAAATTTATTCTATCTAAAGGAAGATGACCTAATTTGTGGTGTCATACATAACAAGAAATGGATAAGTAATAGAAACTGCATTGGACAAACAATTATTGGCTAGAACAATCTTAGAAAGAAAATCTTTTTGAAGGAAGTATAAACCCAATTGTATTTTAGCCAATCCAATTGTCATTTATAATGAGAGGACCTAGATAAAGTAAGTGGTTAAGAAAAATATGAGACAAATTTGACTATTCTATGTCAATTGACTAACAGATATGAGATTAAAATAAAAGGTTGGAACCATAAGGACATTGATCAAAACTAAATTGGAACTCAAATGTATACTGCGTATTCACTAAGTAATTAAGGGAACATACTATGTGGTTTAAAGTTCTAGTGTTTATAATCTAAAGTGATACATAAAATTATATTTCAAGAAATTTATGTAAAGTAGCATTATGAACAGAAGAGAAAATGGAAGAAGGAATACTTGAGAAGTTTGAAAGATTTATGACAATATTTAACATGTGGTTAAGACTAACTTGAAGTGTCATTCAATGATTGACCATTAAATAATAATATCAGCTTTTGTATATGATTATGAATCAAACTATGTTGAGTTATAACAGTTTATGACTATAAATATAATCATTTCTCAAAAATACAAATCTTGTTAGAATTACTTGAGTCTCTTGTTTGATGCTTACTGTTTGTAGGATATAATTAACAACTTGAGAAGCTTAATAGGCTTTGTTATACTTAGGTGTAGAAGGATTCAATAATTGACCAATCTTAGAGACTGACCAAACTTAGAAGTAAATTATGTGGATGTTTGACTAGAATAAGTGAACTTTGATAATCCCCTTTTATTTAATGAACTTGAAGTTAGACGGATAACCAGTAAGTCTAAAGTAATTCTCTTTTAAATGCATCGATCCACTGTAGTGGCTATAGATAATATCACTCTTATTCCTTCTTTAACATCAGTAATTGAAGCAAATGACTTCTTTGGTTTCCCTCTTGTAATATCATACTATATGCTTGATGTAGTGTAGGAAAGGGAGTCATCAATATAATTTGGAACCTAACACCTTGGAAATGATTCGTTTAAGCCATTGAGAAACTTAAAGACATAATATTTTGTTGAGAATCAATAAAAGATTGAAAATAATTTAGTTACATTTTCCAAAGGTACAATGGGGTAAGGGCCTAAAATATCTCAATTCTTCCCAAATTGAATTTAACTCATTGAAGTAGGTAGTAAAAGATTTAGTACTTTGATTGGCATTAAAAGGAGATGTTATAAATGATATATTCTTGAGTTATTTGGTTTTACTAATCTTTCTTGAGCTTGTCTAAAACCTAATTTACTTCTTCTAGGTAGAAAAAGGTTGAAAATAATAGGAGCTGAAATTGATCGGAGAAGCCAAGCCAACAATAGGTTGTAACATCTAATTATAGTTTGTCGATCTTAAAGGAGGCTTGGATATGCTACCATCGAGAAACCTTAACTTGTTCTTGATGGAACACCAAGTATCAAGGATCACTTTCACGTGACAGTTGTTTGTTATAAGTTCTAATGTGACTATAACTAAACAATGCTTCTTTGGATGAGGAAAGAGAAACGGTGAGGCCAGATCCTTAACTAGTTTGACAATCGCCATTGACAAATTGAAGATAAAATCTTAACTAAGAGAAACCCTAATTGTAATTCTCAATTTAAGAGAAGAAATTCAATTAGAGAAGAAAACGTAAAGAATTGATTAAATAAAAGAATCAAACTAATATGAATCGATTTGGTTAAAAACAACATTACTTCCAAAAAAATCATTGATTTGGATATGATACCATGTTAGATTTCAAAAAAAGGAAAGATGAGCTGAGAAAGAGTAAATTAAGAGAAAGAAACTGATGTAAATTATTTTCTCTAATTGTATTAAATGATGTAATATTACAATTCTATATAAAGGAGTAATATTACGGTTTTAATATTTCTTAGATTACAAATATCAATAACTTTTACTAAGATAATTAATACTTTTATTATTTACATTTATAAGAAAAAGAAATACTCCCTCCGTTTTTTTATTTAGAGAAAATAGACAAAACTCTTGGATTAAAAAACTTAGTTAAATTAAGTTTTCTCCCTAAAATGCCTTGCATTTCGTCATTAATTATGGGAACAATAGCTGACATAAAAGGCAATCCCAATAAATGCATCTATTGCCTACTTGCATCATTTGGGCGTCACTTCCAACCTTCTTTATTAACTCTTCTGACTTTATTAGAACGAGGATGTTTTACATAATATGTGCACAAAAAACAAAAAAAAAATTATGGAAACAAATTAAAGGCCAAACTTTTGAACTTATTCATTGAATGTCATAAATTTCTAAAATTTTCGGTGAAAATAAAGGAGGAAAAATTTAAATTTTGGCTCTAACTTGTTTAAACTTGAATAATTTTTCAATTCAAATTCAAAATTAAAAGCAAACTTTGGTTTCTCCAAATTTAAATGAAATTCAGAAGTAGTGCCCAAATGCAATACATTTCTGTCAAAATAAAATAGAATTTGGAGCCAAATTTTTTGAGTTTACAATTAGACTCTTCAACTTCTAAACGTTGGCCACATATAGATGGAATCACAGTTAATGATCTAATTCAAGGAAAATCTATTCACTTCTCCATAATATCTAAATCGGTCACACTATATCCAGAAATAGCCACTACTTTGCATCCTCTAGACTTGAATTATATACATAATGAAGCAGAAATGATTATAGTTGTCTATAATATGAGTAACCCCTAAAATTCGTGTTTTAGTGTCAGTTTGAAGGCACAATTTTTTAAAAAAGTGCACACTCTAGCAAAATGTGTGACAACTTCACATTCTAAAAAGTGCACAACTAATAATAATAAGGCCACAATGTGGCTTACAAAAGAGTACAACCATTATAAAGATTTGAAAATGTGCACAACCAAGAATAATAAGGCCACAAAATGGCTTACAAAAGTGCACAACTAATAAACAAAAGGCACAGAGTGGCTTATAGAAGTTCAGAACCGTTAACTAACATGGAGAAAAACAAAACCACCGCAAAAGTGCACATGTACTAAAAACATGGTCATAAAATGACTTACAGAAGTGCATAACTAATAATTAAAAGGCCACAAAGTGGCTTACATAAGTTTAGAAAGTGTGAAGAAGAAGAATGAGAGGAAATATTGACTTAATTATTCCCTCAAGAATTGGGGATATAAATAGTACTACATATGTACAATATAGGTAACTAATCAAGGATCCCAAATAATCTACTAATTATAGCTCCTAATCTCAGCAGCTAATTAAAACTAATTACAGCTAATTACAGCTAAATACAGCAGCTAATCATAACACTCCCCCTCAAGCTGGAGCATACATGTTGTATGTTCCTAGCTTGCCACAAATGTATTCAATTCGAGGTCCTCGTAAAGATTTGGTCAATATATCTGCCAATTGATCATTCAAACTGACAAAGGAAGTAGATATGCATCCTGACTCAATCTTTTGTCTAATGAAATGACAATCGATCTCAATATGCTTTGTTCTTTCATGAAACATTGGATTTGAGGCAATATGGAGTGCTGCATGATTGTGACATATTAGTGTCATCTGTTTTATTTCTCCACACTTTAACTCTTGAAGAAGTTGCTTGAGCCAAACAAGTTCACAAGTGGCTAATGCCATGGCTCGATACTCTGCTTCTGCGCTTGACCTAGCCACAACATCCTGCTTTTTACTTTTCCATGATATCAAATTTCCTCCAATCATGATACAATAACCAGAAGTGGATTGTCTGTCAGAGGGAGAACCAGCCCAATCTGCATCTGAATAGCCAACCACTTGTGAATGACCCTTGTTCTCATATAACAGACCTTGTCCAGGAGTTCCTTTGATATATCTCAGAATGCGAACAATAGCATCCCAATGACTATCACATGGGGACTGAAGAAATTGACTAACCACACTCAAGGCAAAAGAAATATCCGGTCGTGTAATAGTAAGATAGTTTAATTTTCCAACAAGCCTCCGATATCTGCCAGGATCTTTAAATGGCTCCCCTGTCTTGGAATAAGTTTTACATTGGGATCCATAAGAGTATCCATAGGTTTACAATCCATCATACCTGTTTCTTCTAGTATATCAAGAGCATACTTTCTTTATGAGATTGCAACTCCAATCTTGTACTATGCTATCTCAATCCCAAGAAAATATTCTAGCTTTCCCAAATCTTTAGTTTGAAAGTTGCTGAATAAATGCTGCTTTAGTTGAGAAATCCCTTCATGATCATTGCCAGTTATGACAATATCATCAACATAAACAACTAGATAAGTACATTTGCTATTATTTCCATGCCGATAAAAGACTGAATGATCAACGTCACTTCGACGCATGCCAAATTTCTGGATAATAGCACTAAATCTTCCAAACCATGCATGTGGAGATTGTTTCAAGCCATAGAGAGATTGACGTAGTTGACATACCAAACCAGGCTCCCCTTGAGCAACAAAACCAGGAGGTTGCTCCATATATACTTCCTCGGTCAATTCCTCAAGCAAGAAAGCATTTTTTATGTCAAGTTGATGAGGAGGCTATTGATAGATAGCTGCCAAAGAAAGAAGAAGATGAACAAAGGCTATTTTGGCCACAGGGGAAAAAGTATCACTATAATCAAGGCCATAAACCTGTGTGTACCCCTTTGCCACAAGCCTAGCTTTTAACCTATCAATTTTACCATCTGATCCAATTTTAACCGTGTAAACCCATCGACAGCTAACAGTGCTCTTCCCAGGAGGCAAAGAAACAAGTTCCCATGTACCATTATTATGGAAAGTAGTCATCTCCTCAGTCATAGCAGCAGACCAACCAGGATGGTTAAGTGCTTCACTGACACTCTTAGGGATAGAAACGGTAGACAATGTGGAGACAAAGGCATAATATGAAGGAGATAAACGGTGATAGCTCAAAAAATTGTAAATAGGATGAGAATTACGAGTGGAGAGAATACCTTTACGAAGGGCAATGGGAGCATTTTCTTTCTTTGTGTGTGGCACGATCGGTGCAGGAGATGAGATCGAAATAGGAGATGAGTCACTAGGCTGTATATCTGCATTCAAAATAGGGTTAGTAGTAGGACGACGAGAATAGACCTGAAGAGGACGAGATGTAGCTAGAGGAGGAAGAACAGGAAAGGGGAGAACATTGGAAACAGATTGTTCAAGCTCTGGCTGTTTAGAAAAATAAGGGGTAGTTTCAAAGAAAGTAACATCAGCGGAGATAAAGAACTTGGAAGAGATTGGGTCATAACACTTGTACCCTTTCTGAAGATGAGGATATCCTAAGAAAATGCACTTAATGGACTTTGGTAGAAGCTTGTCCCTGCCAGGGGTGTGTCATGAATAAAATAAGTAGTTCCAAAAATGGGAAGTGGCAGATGAAAGGGGTCATGTTTGGGAAACAAAATAGAATGAGGACTTTGATTCTGTAAAACAGAAGAAGGCATCATATTAATAAGAAAACAAGCAGGAAGTACTGCATCCCCCCAGAAATGAAGTGGGACTTGATTATGAAGAAGTAATGTTCGTGCTGTTTCAATAAGATGACGATTCTTTCTTTCGGCAATTCCATTCTGTTGGGGTGTATAGGCACAAGAAGATTGATGGAGACTACCCTGAGAAGACATAAACTCATTAAATTACTGAGAAAAATATTCCCGAGCATTATCACTGCGTAATATTTTTATGGAAACACCATATTGAGTTCGAATTTCAGCATAGAATTTTTGAAAGATAGAGAATAGTTCAGAACGACTTTTCATTAGAAACACCCATGTACAATGAGAATAGTCATCAATAAAAGTAACAAAATAATTAAATCCCAGAATTGTACAAACACGACTAGGACCCCAAATGTCTGAATGAACAATATCAAACATAGCCAAAGCTTTATTATTGACAATTGATAGGTGTTAATTTCATAGTGTTTTTAAAATAGTTTTTATTAGAATTTCAGTAAGTTTTTATTACTTTAATTTGATTTTAATTCAATTCTAGTATAATTGTGTTCAAAGCTTCCTTGATTCTTAATCCGCTTAATCCAAGAGAAAATTGTAGGAATTTGGCGCAGAAAAGAACTTTACAATGCAAGACACTTAGCTTCTAGCACACCCAGGCCGTGCTAGAAGGCACAACCGTGCTAGAAGCTAAGGAAACCAAAGGAGAGACAGAAGAAAGCACGGCCAGGGTGGTGTCAAAAGGCACGGCCGTGCTACAATGGGACCAGGGCGTGTCAAGCCTAGCACACCCATGGCAATTCTAGGCAGACTTCCAGAAGAAAGCACGCCCTACCTGTGCTTGGTAGCACGCCCGTGCCTCAGGAAATCATTAGCCCGTGCTGCCTAGCACACCCCGTGCTTCACTAGCCAGACTTCCAGACTAAAGCACACCCAACCCGTGCCATGAAGCACGCCCGTTCTGCGCAGGCGGAACCAGTGTGAACTAGATACGCAAATCAAGCTTTTTCTCACATGGGCCGACCTCGGGGAGTTTCCTAAACACACTAAACAAGACCTAGACCTATTTTGGGAGAAAAGGAGTCCTAATCAAGAGGAATCAAAAGCCAAAACAGTCATGATCTCCTACAAAGGATTTTGCACTAAATAAGGATTCTATTTCCTAAAAGGAATCAGACTCACCTCCAGGAGCTCTATATAAAGAGGGAAACTTCTCATTGTCAGGGATCTCGTTTTTGTGCAATTCTCTACATAATTCTCTCTCTCTCAAAGATTTCAAGCATCATAGATTTGTGCCAAGAATCAAGGAAGCCATCCATATAGTTGTGATACAGTTTTTATTCTAAACTCTTCATCTTGTTTCTTTCTTTTTATTATAGTCTTTAAATATGGTGAATGATTCAAGTATGACTGAGTTTAATTTAATTACTATGTCCAGCTAAACTCTTATACTAGGGATTTGATGTAACTTAATTTGATTCCAGTCTATAATATTAGATTTATTTTTCATTGTTCTTGCTATAACTTATTATTGTGCTTAAGGCTTCCAGGCAGAAAATTTCCCCTGGATTGAGTTATTTCAATAATCACTATCGGGAGAAGGGTTATTGACATGAAAAAGATAATAAGTTACTTGAGAATAATAACTTGACGCGGAAGCTATATGGTTTGACTCAAGGGGGGTTTTCATAAGTTATTGATTATTAAGTTATGAATTCACAAAATAACCATAAAACCTAATGATCTGATTTATGTTTGATTTCACTATTAAGAGTTAGGTAATTAAACTGGATTAGAATAGCTAACAATACATCGGGAGAGCTTGTTAGTAACTCTAGGGTTGTTTCTCCTACTTGAACAATTAAAATTGATTAATAAACTAATAGGATAAGCTGGATAGAATTGAGTGAAATCAAATTCCCTAGTAATTTAATTCTCTGATTTCTTTTCACCTGAATTTTGTGCTTGATCTTTTCTGTTTTTACTTCAATTTTTATTTTCCTTATAGCAATTCTCTCTTAATATCGTCTAAATAATAATAGGTTAACATAATTTTGGTAATTGATATACAATCCCTGTGGATACGATACTCTCTTACTCTATATTACTTGTTGCGATTTCGTACACTTGCGAAAAACCGCTGTCAACAATCTTAGGAAGTTAAACACGAGATTATTTTCCAAGTTGACAAGATTCACATTCCAAAACACTTAATGAAGATAAGCTAGGAACTAAATGTTTAAGTTTAAGAAGACTAGGATGACCAAAACGATTGTGTAGAAGCTCAGCGGAAGCAGTAGAAGCTAATGTAACAGTGGCTTTCAGAGGGGATATGTAATACAAGCCATGTGACTTATATCCTATTCCAATCGTCTTCCCTGTACGCCGATCCTGCACAACACCATAGTTAGCTATGAAAAAGACAATGCAATTAAGCTGTTCGGTGATTTTGCTAACGGAAATTAAATTATAAGGATAGCCAGGGGTGTATAAGATAGATTGTAAAGTTACTAATGGAATAAGTTGAAATGTCCCAATGCCTTTAACTTTAGTTTTTGAACCATTAGCTAAGGTGACGATGGATGAGTCTAAAGTAGGAATGAGAGTAGAGAACAATGTTTCATTACCAGAAATGTGATCGGAAGCGCCGAAATCAAGTATCCAAGGAGCACCAGTTGAGGACTGAGACAAACAAGCAACTGAAGTGCTAGAGTGTTGTAGACTAGGTGACTATTGTTGAGCTTGTTGTTTGGCTGCCTAGAATTGGGCATATTCTTCATATTCTGATCCTGTCAGGGTGATGCAGTTGCTTGATGTACCAAGCAAAGGAAGAATTCCAGCTCCATTACTCCGAACCATATGAGCTGCAGGTCGTCCAGTACCAGCAGATTGATTTTGAGACGGTTTACCATGTAATTTCCAACAAGTTTCATGAGTATGTCCTGGTTTATCACAATAAGTGCAGTGAACCTTATACCTATTACCTTTCCATTTTTTATTACTGTTCTGGACGGCAAAAGCAGAGGCTTCAATGTTAGGAGGTGCAGCTGAAGTGGTGGAAATACGAAGAAGTCGAGCAGAGATATCTTCTAAGGTAGGAACAATGGAACCAGTCAAAATTTGATCTCGAATAGAGCTAAGATCGAGTCGAAGGCCGACTAAAGCCAAGACCATAAAAAACTTGTCTCTTTGTTTTTCTTGTTCAACAATATTCTCTGTGAAAGGCATAATGGAAACAAACTCATCTTTCAATGTCTCAACTTGCCCAATGTAACTAGCCATATCCATTTGATTTTGCTGCAAATGGACAATATTCGAGATAACATTGTAAATTCATTGTATATCATTGGTATACAATGTTTTGGCTTCTGTCTAGACCTTACAATAGGTTTTATAGGACTGAAAAGGAGGAAGTAATTTGGGATCAAGAGTATGCCATAATAGGCTACACAACTGAGCATCAATTTTAATCCATGTTGTCCTATCGGTTCAACGATATCAGTAGCATTCTTAATAAGATGATCATCATATCCTTGACCTAAGAACCATAGCTCAACAAAATTGAACCAAGAAATGTAATTGCTACTACCTTGAAGTTTTACAGTAGTAATACCGGTAGAATTAGGAAGAAGAGACTTGATTAGACCTTATTCAGCCATATTCAGTAGCAGAACAGCGAAGAGGAAGGTCATCGGAGAGGGGCGAGCTTGGCCAAAGAAGGCTTGAGGTGGTGGTGCCGCCGTCGGGGTGAGACGCACGCGCTGGGATAGTGGCTGACGATGGCAAGGATTCTGGTGACGGGACTTGGTGTCTGAGGTCGCCGATCACTGGGTAGCCTGGGATAGTGGCTGTGACTATAGAAAAGAGAGAATAATAGGGTAATTGGAAATCCCTTAGAAGATAGAAAGAGAAAAGAAGAAGAATGTATTCAGGCCCTTTGTTGGCTCTGTGATGGAGGTCCATCTAGCCTAGCCTTACAAGCTGTCCTAGACATGGGCCTTGGTCTTGATTCCATTAGTGAAGTTGATGAAGACAGTCCAAGTGAAGATGGGCTTGGTGGGAGTGACATGTTCAATCTGAAGCTACAGCTCCTTTTAGGGCCATTTGGTTCCTTCAAACCATCATCTTTGAAGACAACAATCAAGGAGCACTTGGTTGATCATTGACTATGAATTCTAGCTCATTTGTGTTGTTTTCAAACTTAGTTAGGTGTCCTTTGAATTGTGCCTTTGAATGAGTTATTTCAAACTTAGTTAGGTGTCCTTTGAATAAGTTGTTTTCAACCTAGTTAGGTGTATCTTTGAATGTGTTGTTTTCAACCTAGTTAGGTGTCCTTTGAAATTGTGTCTTTGAACAACACGTTCAAAGGGAGTTTATGGCTATCTCTTATTTCCCTATATAAAGGGATTTTGTGTACTTTGAAAGATAGATTTGGAATAACAAGAAAGTGTTAATCACATTTGGGTTTTATTAGTTTCCAAAAACTATTGGGTTTTGTTTGTTTCCAAAAACAATCATCTATCTTTTTTTTAGGTACTGTAGCACGAATGCTTTTGAGTTCCTGTAGCAAGTTACTGTAGCACTCGTGTTTCTCTATCAAAACCATAGCCCTTTCCACCACGCCATCAGTTGGTATCAGAGCCAACAATCTTACCTTCTTTTACTTTCATTTGTTTTCAAGTTATGCTTAATAACCAACAAGCATCTCTTAACAAAGACAAACAAGTCATGTTAGAAGATCAAGATCTAGCCTCAGCAATTGAGAAAATGAGGTTGGAAATGGAAGTTCTTAAGGCTAAGAATGAAGCCTTAGAAACACTCATCCAAAATACTCCCCCAAATACCCGAAGTCCTCATGAAGAGGAACTGACTAATGAAGATTTCAATGGAGAGGACCAGCACCTTGTGTTGGGACGTGGAGGTTTTAGAGGGAGAGGGAGAGGATTGTTTCATGGAGGATTTGGCCAAGGGGCAAGGCGTTTGCCACCACCCATCCGTGTTGAAAGACAAGAAGAATCTTTCAACTATAAAATCGAATTACCTGAATTTCATGGTAAGATCGATGCTGATGCCTATCTTGAATGGATATACTCAATGGAGAGATCCTTTGAACTGAGGGAGGTGTCCGAAGACAAAAGAATGAAGCTTGCTGCTATGAAGTTGAAGGGATATGCTGCCCTTTGGTGGGATAATTTGCAAAAATGAAGGATGAGGGAAGGGAGGCCTCAAATTACTCAATGGGATAGGATGAAAGAAGAGATGGATGCGGTGTTCTTGCCACCCCATTATAGATAGAAAATGATTGAGAAAATGTTGAGCCTCAAACAAGATACTAAAATCGTGGAACAATACACCATGGAATTTGAGGAATTCTTATTGAAGTGTGAGGTCGAGGAGACCGAGGAGCTGATCATGGGGCGTTTTCTCCAAGGATTGCGATTCGACATCCAAGACATGGTAAGCTTCTACCCTTATGAATCTCTTATTGAATTGAAGAGATTAGCACTAAGATATGAGACAAGTTTGAAGCATTCACACCAAAACAAAACCAATATCAGACCTTATAACCACAAACCGAGCTCTAGTAGCCCCAATTCTGCCCCTATCAAGACCACATACACACCCTCACCAAAACCCCCTCTTAAAAACACTTCCAACACACAAAGAAATACCCAATCTGTCCCACCATCCAAAAATACCTCTAAGAATGCTTTGAAATGTTTCAAATGCCAAGGGTATGGACACTTCCAATCTGAATGTCCTTCAAGGAAAGTAATGACCCTTAGAGAGATAGAGGAGATTGAGGAAGAAATATACCATGCTGATTCTGTTGCAGTAAATAGTGAATTGAATGTTGATGAGGGAGATATGCTAGTTTGTGATGCAATGGAAGATGGGGAGTGTTTAGTGATGATGCATATTTTGAATATTGAAAAGAATGAGGAGGATTGGAGGAGGAAATCCCTGTTTCACACTAGATGTTTGACAAAAAATAAATTGTGTGAAGTTATTATTGATAGTGGTGCATGTGAGAATGTTGTATCCAATGAAATGGTTGCGAAGTTGGGACTGAAAACCGAGCCAATTGACAACCCTTATAGGTTGGCTTGGCTGAATTCTGAGCATGAAATTAAAGTCACTAAGAAGTGTCTAGTTCCTTTTGCAATTGGGCAATACGTGGATGAGGTGAGCTGCCATGTTATCCCAATGACAGCTTGTCACTTGCTTCTTGGGAGACCTTGGTTGTATGATAAGGATGTGCAACACCAAGGAAAGGCCAATACTTACACCTTTTTCCATAAGGGTAACACCATCTTGCTCACACCGTTACTACCCGAGAAGAGAAAGAAGAAAAGAGAAGTTGGAATGGTTGGATTGTTATCCAATGATGAGAAGAGTGAGATCATGGAAGGGCTGCCTAGCTATGTTCCAATTGATGTGGAGGATGAGCCCAAACAGAATCATGTGATTCCAAAAGAGGTACAATTTCTTATTAGAGAGTTTGAGAGAGTTTTCCCAAACACTTTACCTATCGGTTTGCCCCCTCTAAGATCAATACAACATGAGATCAGTTTTGTTCCGGGAGCTCAAATTCCTCATAAGCACTCCTATAGAATGAGTCCTAAAGAGAGTGATGAATTACAAAAGCAAGTTGATGAATTGTTAAAGAGAGGCTTTATAAGGGAGAGTGTTTCTCCTTGTGTTGTGCCGGCCTTTGTTGTTCCTAAAAAGAATGGCAAGTGGAGAATGGTGATAGATTCAAGGGCTGTTAACAAGATAACGATCAAGTACAGGTTTCCTATTCCAAGGCTTGATGATATGCTTGATCGATTGCATGGAGCTTCAATTTTCTCAAGGATTGATCTTGCAAATGGATTCTACCAAATTCGTGTTAGAGAAGGTGATGAGTGGAAGACAGCCTTCAAGACCAATGAGGGGCTGTATGAATGGTTGGTCATGCCTATGGGACTCTCTAATTCACCTTCCACCTTTATGCGACTCATGAATGAGGTACTCAAACCTTTTCTTAACAAATTTGTGGTGATATACTTTGATGATATTCTGATCTTTAGTACTAGTTTACATGAGCATTATATGCATTTGAGACTTGTTTTTGAGGTTTTGGACCATGAATCGTTGTATGCTAATGTAGAGAAGTGTCATTTTTGTGATAGCACCATTAGTTTTTTGAGGTATGTTGTATCTAAAGATGGTATAAGTATGGATTCTGAAAAGGTCAAGGCCATTGTTGATTGGCCTATTCCAAACAATCTGTTTCAAGTAAGGAGTTTTCATGGGTTTTGTTCTTTTTATAGGAGATTCATTAAAGGTTTTAGTACTATAACAAGTCCTATAACAGACTGTATGAAAAAAGGGGTGTTTAAATGGACACCTCAAGCCACCCTTGCTTTTAACACTTTAAAGAATGCAATGACAAAAGCTCCTGTTTTGGCCTTGCCTAATTTCAACTTACCTTTTGAATTGGAGTGTGATGCTAGTGGGGTTGGGATAGGGGCTGTTTTGAGTCAAGAAGGCAAGCCTATTGCATTTTTTAGTGAAAAATTGAATGAGTGTAGGAGAAAATATTATGCCTATGATCTTGAGTTCTATGCCTTGATTCGTGCTCTAAGACATTAGAGTGCATATTTGTTAGCTAACTCTTTCATCTTATTTACTGACCATCAAGCCCTCAAATACATACAAAGTCAAGCTAAGTTAAGCAAGAGACATGCATCTTGGGTTGAATACATGCAATCCTTTGATTTTGTAGTGAAGTATAGGGATGGTCCAAGTAATAGAGTGGCTGATGCATTGTCTAGGAGATATGAGGTTCTTAGTACCATGCATGCTCATGTAATAGGATTTGAGAATATTAAGACCTTGTATGAGAGTGATGAGGATTTCGGTCAAATTTGGGAGAGAGTTAGGAAAGATGGTGCATTTAGGGACTTCACTATTCATGATGGTTATCTTTTCAAGCTTGATGTTGTTTGTGTTCCTCAAAGCTCTTTAAGGGAAGCAATTCTTAAGGAAGTCCATAGTGGAGGCCTAGCCGGTCACTTTGGAAGAGACAAAACCTATGAATTGGCAAGCAAAAATTTCTATTGGCCAAAGATGTGGAAAGAGATTTCAAGACTTGTTGAGGGTTGTAATACTTGTAAGCAATCCAAGATGACCTTACAAGCTCACGGACCATACATGCCTTTGCCGATTCCAAGCTCACCATGGGAAGACGTAAGTATTGATTTCATTATTGGCTTGCCGAGAACAAGACGAAATAATGATTCCATTATGGTTGTAGTAGATAGATTCTCAAAAATGGCTCATTTTATTGCTTGTAACAAAACTAATGATGCATCTCATATTCTGAATTTGTACTTTGAAAATGTTGTAAAACTCCATGGAATTCCTAGGAGCATAGTAAGTGATAGGGATGTAAAGTTTTTGAGTCATTTTTGGAGGCATTTATGGGCAAGGTTAGGAACTACCTTAAAGTTCAGTACGGCTTTTCATCCTCAAACAGATGGACAAATAGAAGTGGTCAATCGAAGCTTAGGCAACATTTTGCGAAGTTTGCTAAAGGGGAAAGTAAAGAATTGGGATTCTTTGTTAGCTCATGCTGAATTTGCTTACAACAGTTCGAAGAGTAAGACCACTAATTTTACTCCTTTTGAATTAGTTTATGGAGCTAATCCACTTGTTCCTCTTGATTTGAGCAACGCACACTCTAGTATCCCCTCTAACTTAAAGGCCGAGGACAGAGCTACTGAAATTGTCAAACTCCATGCTAGAGCAAAAGCACATATTGAGAAGAAGAACGAAGCCTACAAGATGCAAGCCAAGCTAAAACCTGTTGTGGAATTTAAAGAAGGTGACTTAGTGTGGGTTCACTTAAGGAAGGAACGATTCCCTTCTAAAAGAAAGAATAAACTTATGCCCAAAGCCGAGGGTCCTTACAAGATCATCAAGAAGGTAAACCAGAATGCTTACAAGGTAGAGCTGCCTCCGTCTTACAAGATTTCCAACACCTTCAATGTAAGTGACTTAGCCAATTACAAGGAAGACACCATGTCAACTTCTGACCAAGTTGAAACTTTTCAAGAAGGGGAGAATGATGGAGGTCCATCTAGCCTAGCCTTACAAGCTGTCCTAGACATGGGCCTTGGTCTTGATTCCATTAGTGAAGTTGATGAAGACAGTCCAAGTGAAGGTGGGCTTGGTGGGAGTGACATGTTCAATCTGAAGCTACAGCTCCTTTTAGGGCCATTTGGGTTCCTTCAAACCATCATCTTTGAAGACAACAATCAAGGAGCACTTGGTTGATCATTGACTATGAATTCCAGCTCATTTGTGTTGTTTTCAAACTTAGTTAGGTGTCCTTTGAATTGTGCCTTTGAATGAGTTATTTCAAACTTAGTTAGGTGTCCTTTGAATAAGTTGTTTTCAACCTAGTTAGGTGTATCTTTGAATGTGTTGTTTTCAACCTAGTTAGGTGTCCTTTGAAATTGTGTCTTTGAACAACACATTCAAAGGGAGTTTATGGCTATCTCTTGTTTCCCTATATAAAGGGATTTTGTGTACTTTGAAAGATAGATTTGGAATAACAAGAAAGTGTTAATCACATTTGGGTTTTATTAGTTTCCAAAAACTATTGGGTTTTGTTTGTTTCCAAAAACAATCATCTATCTTTTTTTTTAGGTACTGTAGCACGAATGCTTCTGAGTTCCTGTAGCAAGTTACTGTAGCACTCGTGTTTCTCTATCAAAACCATAGCCCTTTCCATCACGCCATCACTCTGATACCATGTGAAGAAGAAGAATGAGAGGAAATATTGACTTAATTATTCCTCAAGAATTGGGGACATAAATAGTACTTCATATGTACAATATACGTAACTAATCAAGGATCCCAAATAATCTGCTAATGATCTGCTAATTATAGCTCATAATCTCAACAGCTAATTACAACTAATAACAGCAAATTACAGCTAAATACAGCAACTAATCATAACAGAAAGATTAACTAATACAAAGAAAAAAAATCATTGAAAAAGTACACATGTACTAAAAACATGGCCACAAAATGGCATACAGAAGTGCACAACTAATAATTAAAATGTCACAAAGTGGCCTGCAGAAGTTCAAAACCGTTAACTGACACAGAAAAAAACCATTGAAAAAGTGCACAAGTACTAAAAATATGAACGCAAAATGGCTTATAAAAGTGCACAACTGTTACCTAACACAGAGAAACAAAAAACTATTGAAAAGTGCACAAATACTATAAACAAAAGGTCACTAAGTGGCTTACAAAAAAACAAAAGATAATTAGAAAGTGCACAATTACTAGTAATAAAAGTCCACATTAACCTATTTATTATCACCATTTTTACCTAGATCAACATTAATAGCAGCAAATGTGTCCTTCACAAGTTTTCCTACTAGGACCATCTATCTCATCACTTGCAAAAGGATCTCGAGAGTCAATAAACTTCCCTCTTGTTCATGGTGCTTGATGATCACTAAGGTGAAAGAAATCAAGAGCGAAAATTTCATTAAGGTGAAAGAATATATATATATGGAATACAAATCAACGAGTTTTTATATTTTTGTATAAGAAATCTATTAATAAACCACTTATACAAAGAATGAAAAAAATAAATAAAATCTTAATTTGAAGCATCCAATCGAGTTGATAAAGTATAATACATGTGTTATAGCCAGTCGATCACTTCACTTAGTGGCTATTCATGGCCATTGCTCAACTCGATAGTCTTTCTACGAGTTTGATATAATCATCTTCAATTTTTTTCCTTCTATCATAGAAGAGATCAGTAGTCTTTATGCATAATTTCCCAAATTACGAAGTATAAATAAAATCATCGTAACAGAGACGAAAAAAAAATACAAAACTTTTAAAATGATTAAATCTAATAGCAAATTCTCAAGATATGGGCAATAATAATCCCAAGATATGGGCAATAATAATCTCAAGATATGAGCAATAATAACTTAGATTTGTATCAAAAGATATAAATTTGAGAATTAATATTAAAAAAAGAAATACATGAAAACAAAAAAAAATTAAGAAAAATGGATTAGAAGAAAAATGGGTTATTGATCGATGAGAGCTCACCAGTAGCCTTTTGGAAAAAGAAAGAAAGCTGGGGTTAATTAAGTTGTGTAATGCCATGCACCGAACAGGAGTTTTGCCATTAGGTTATTGTACTAAATTTCCAAAACACTAATTACTGGTTTTTGATCCATGATTAGACTCATACGTCATATCTTCAAAGAAAAACCAATTTGCTTTCAAATGTGATCACGAGAGTAATTAAAGTGTTACCATATTAATTAATTTTTTCCTCCTTCAACCTTGTTATTATAATTTTATCAACCTGTATATAAAATATAATAATCACGGGCCAACCCTCTCTTACATAATAATCAAGCCTTTTCTAAAATTTTTTTTAGAAGAAATCAAATTAGAAATTTCATTAAGATAAAATTGTATATAGATATGAGATATAGATCAATATGTTCTATATTTTTATATAGAAAGTCTAATAATAAATCACTTATACAAAGAATAAAAAGAAAACAATCTTGATTTGAAGTATCTGATCAAGTTGACAGAGCATAATATTTATGCCATCGGTGATCACTTGTTCCACTTGGTGGCTATTTATGGCTACTGTTCGACTTCATGGTCTTTCTACAAGTTCGATTTGATTACCTTCAAAATTCTTCCGAAGATCTGTACTTATTTCTGAATAACTACAGCCTTTTCTAAATTTTAAGAGTTTGGCTATATATATATATATATATATAGAGAGAGAGAGAGAGAGAGAGAGAGAGAGAGAGAGAGAGAGAGAGAGAGAGAGAGAGAGAGAGAGAGAGAGAGAGAGAGAGAGAGAGAGCAAGCAATTAGGGGTGCGCATTAGGTTAACCAAACCAAATTAGCTCGATGTCGGTTTATCCGAATATGTTTTTATGGTATACAAATCCAAAATCTAATGGTATAATAACCAATCCAAACTAAATTAAATCGATTTGATTCTGTTTGAATTCAATTATTCCAAATCAAATTAGATATTTGGAGCTTAAAATAATCGGTTTGTTATATATACTAACCAAATTAAAAATAAAAAACCAAAAGATTTTATATACCTAAACCGATTGGTAACTAAATTTCTAAAATAACTGTCTGAAATTTATCGAATTGCGTCTATTTGATTTGATTCTTAGTTAGAAATCAAGACTTAGTCACCCTAAAGAGCATCAAATGAGAAAAGAAAAAAAATGATGTGGAATCATAAGGTCCAAAACTTTTCCTCTCCATCAACGTCTATTTAACTTATAGTTGCTATCTTAGTTTGGTTAAAATTACCTATTTTCCGAAAAGTGTACTTTTAGAAAGTAAATTTTCAAGAAAATTATTTTTGGAAAAATATAATTTGAGTGTATTTGGTATGCAAATTAACTTCATAGAAAGTAAATTATTCTCAAATTATAAAGTACAAAAATATCCATAACATAAATTTAAGTGTATTTAAATAATAGGATAAATTCTTTTTTATTAGCAAAAATAATTTTTATTAAATTATATTTTTCATAAAAAACTTATTGTATCCAAGTATCATCCTAAACTATTCGGCCACCCATTTACATGCAACATATCCTAGACAATTTAATTAAAAAAAAAAAGGTCAAAATATCATAGAAAAATATCAGAAACTATCAAAAACTCTTAACACAACTAGTAATTAAATTGTCAAAATTAAAAAAAAAACAAAAAAAAAAAAAAAAGAAAACCAAATGCAGGTATAACCCACCTACAGCAAAACCAAACTATATAATACACTTTTTGAGAATAGAAAAGCTAAATGAAGCCGACTTAGCTCCAAACCTACAGCAAACTGTCTTCACAACTAATCATTATGTGCAATTGCAGTCTACTAGACCTAACAAAATGAGCAAAGATCATTAAAAAACTCAGCTGCTAACTAAACCAAACTGCAAAAGATTCATCCTTAACCCACAGTAAAAAGAAATATTACCAACTTCAAGCAACCAAATAGCTTAAACCATTATTCCACTTCCAAGCGACAAGCAACCTGAAGACAAAATTATTTTCATGATCAAATGATTTAAATATTATTTTTTTCCGAACCAAATCAGAAAATCTTCATATGTCTCAACTTTCTTTTTTGCTAATAAATGTACAAAATTGACAAATTCACTGTACTTAACTAGGAAATTCAACTTCACTGTCCATTCTTAAAGAACTTATTTTCCTTGTATAAAGAAAATTGAATGATCTACCAGCAAAAAATAAAATTGATATCAAACACAAGCATTGTATGTAGTTTTCCAAAAGTTGCACTTCCTAAAATTTAAATGGGTCTTTTTGTGTTTGCCAGACTGAATTACTTTTTAAGGTCCTTTGATATAAGTGTTATCTGCTGCCGATTTGTAATATATGATTCTTAATATACATAAAAAGATTAAAAATAAAAAAGAAGAAAAAGGAAATAGAGCATAACAATTGGGTGGGTCTTGATATACCGAATCATTATGTCTGTCAACAAAGGAACATGTTCTGAAATCCTGGTGTCATAATATTGTAATTCAAGAAAACAAATTACAGAATATAAAATAAAAAAAAAAAAGAAAAAAAAAAAAAAAAGATTTTGTAAGATCAACAGTGAATCATTGTCATTGCAAGCCTGCATATACATATTAATTATATCAAAGCTTTCATCACCCTTTCAATGGTACGACTGCGCACCTTGTTCACACACAAATCACTTTAACAATTTGGATTGCCTAAATAATTTGATCTCTTTTTAGTTTTTATAATTATATAGTTCTTTATTTTTTCTTTTATTTTTTTTTAACCACAGGTATTTCTAATCCACTGAGATAAATTTAAATCATATTCGCATTAAATCAACCCACTAAGAGATAAAGTGCTCCAACCGAGTATTTCCTCCATCTATGATCATCTCATTTAATATTTCTTATTTAAAACTTTAATACCAATATATCATTTTTCTTTATTAAAGCTCAAATTTTTTAATTTATTGTTAGATTTTTCTTTTAAAAAGGATGTTTGTATTGAGTTAAGAGCCTAACAATTGAGGCTAATATGATTAATCGATAATTGATCAGTCTTTTTTTATGTACTGAAAGGAAAATTATTTTAATAATTCTTTAAATGTATAATAACTTATTCTTAAGATCGCAAAATGTAATTTTCAAAGTGTTGAAGTTATAGGTGATATTTCCTCTTCAAATAAAATATTTTCTTTAAGAAGAGCATATTGTTCTCTTGATAGGAGTTTACTTCATATTAAATATGGTAAGCTAATGGTCCATTTTAATTGCTAAATACCTAAGAAAAACTTATTCTTGAGAGTTTCTTAAAGCAACTGTGTATTGACAAGCAAAAAAAATTTACCTATCAAATTCAATATTATTTTCCCAATTGTAAATGTTTTATCTTGTTATAAAAAATCAAATCAATGGATGAAATAAATAAATACAATTCATGACCAAAGTCATATGGTAATTTGGTAAGCAATGGTTGCAAGGACATTTATGCGCTCAAACATAATGGTTGAAATATATATAATATAAATAAAAAATTACAGTATGTGGTTGGCTCAATAAAAATGGACTGTATTTTCAAATAAATTATTTCTAGAAGATTAAAAATTCAAAAGATAGAATTTTTACTAGTGAAGTGAAGGATTTTATTTAAATATCACTTAATTGTTATCTACCAATAAGTAACTATACCAATATCAACAAAATGACTCTTATACTATTAAAATATATATATTTGTTAAAATAATTAATAGAATATGATATCAATAAGGTCTAATCCAGTAGGTATTCTCATTGAGAAGTGGAGATTTCGAGTTTAAATCTTCTCGACTATAAAAGTTTTCATCAATTTGATGAGTCAGGTAAAAGCATCACTTGTGTAACACATTAAATCTTCTTATAAATAAAAAGAATAAATAGAATACGATCCTTAAACAATTTTCCAAACAAAGGAAAAAAATAATAATAAAATGGGCATGTATGTCAATGTTTGAATAGGGTCAATTTCAAGCATAACTTAATAAATAGAATCTAGCACTAGATCCTATACAAACACTTTTCTTAACACGCCACCTACAATTAAACTTTGCTTTATCTATCTTAATCCAAAAATATTAATTAAAAACCCATAATTATTTTTGTTTTGTTTCTCATATTAGGTATAATTACACTTTTGTTTTGTTTCTAATAATGTTTTTGCTAAGGAACTTTCCAAAGTGAAATGATCACTTGTGAAAGTAATTAGGTGTGTGTTATTATTGCTAATCAAAGTTTTGAATGAGAAATGTAGCCAATAGGAATGCTCATTTTTTAGTCCCATGTTTGATAATTGGTATGCAATTATATTATGGAAAATCTAATGCTACTAAAGAATTATAAACTATAGAAAGTCGGTAGATCACATCAGATTGTGATGATTTTTTTCAGATTAGCTTCATTTTTTGGACCCATCTAATGGAATGTTGCTTAGAATACAAAAGAAAATTCAATAAATTAACCTTAAAAATTAAAAAAATCATATTAATATGAGAATTTTAAAAAGTTTGAACAAATTATTTCACATATTAATATAATACAATTTGTTTATGTTGAAAGAAGAGGAAATCATTTTCCACATACATTTGGCCAAGAAATATATTAGTTTTGAATCCCTGTTTTTAGCGTGCTTCTAATTGACATATGATGATTAGTTTTCATCTCTTATCTTAAGAGAAGTTCTCTAACTTTTTTAATGTATAGATTTTTCTTATTAATTCTGAGAATTAGGTTTTTTTGAGTGTTTTGGGAAAAAGTCTGCTTAATTGGATTTAATTTAACTTGACTTTGATAAATTTTTTTCCTTATTATTATTAATCTCTGATAAAATTAATTTGATTGCTGACAAAAAAAAAAGAAAAGAGAATTTCAAAACTATAATATTAATAAAGCTGTTGCACTCTTAAAATTATTTGAAAAGAAATTTTTTTTTCTTTTTTTACTAGCGGACAAGTATAGTTCTTTCTCTACACCACGGGTCCATGCAAATGTCCCCTTCACATGGACAAGGCAAATCACCAATATATATGGAGATTATGATCCATGAGCATTAGTTGGCTTAAGTTTAAACATGGGTTAATTAATTGCTTAGATGCCTCCAAGAATCGACCCAGAACCACCAGAAGTTTGTCCAGCGTTATTTCCATTATCTTAGAGAAATTGAGGTGGTATTTGATAAAAATTGAATTGTTTTGAAATTAAGAAAAATTTTTTTTTTGTTTAACTTAACCGTTATCTTTTATTATCCTCATTTAAGTTAATACTTTTTTTTTATCTTCTATTATATTTTGATCTATGAATGAATTTATAGACAGATTCTAGACAAATTTATTTTTTCTTTTTTTTTTTTTGTTTATACTTGAGGAATAATTCAGCTTATGGTGCTTTAATTAATGCATCTCACGCTCATATTTCAAATTAGAGAATTAATAAAAAAAAAGTGATTTACTCAATTATAATTATTTTTTTAAACAAAAATTATTTATATTTTCTTAATTTTATATAACGACCTTAAACAACAATTAACAAATAAAATGTAATAAAGGGGTATCATTATTTTTTTTAAAAAAAAATTATGACATCATTTTCTTTTTCTCTTTGGCATTATGCAAATTAAAAGAGAAAGCTATATATATAGGTACGTAGGCATAATAGGGAGATATGGACATATTTTTGTCAACGGGTGTGACGTTTACTTTTTGGTCCACAGTCTCCATAATACACCGGCTTACCAAAGTGCTCTTGATACGTTTATGTTTTGGTGGTAATGTCAAAAGTAAAAATTAGATGGTGACTGTGATATAGTGAAAATGATGGCTTTCAACAATATAATAGTAATAATAATAATAATAATAATAATAATATATTAAACCAGTAAACACCATCTATTTAGCCTTAGCTTGGATTATGGTGCTCTACTAATTTGGTCACTATATATGCCATAATCTCCCACTTAAGTGCACTTTGGTTATGGAATTTTGGCTTTTGCCAAATATTTCACCCTTGCCAATGATTCTACTACATACCAATGAGGCACATTTTTGTGTCTTGTTGTGCCAAATTATAATTCAAAGGATCAATTGGAATTGGCTTGAAATGTACATGTAATTATATATGAGTTTTGAATTTTCAAAACTCTTAACTTTATATATTAGATCTCATATGTCCCCAATCCACTGAGTTGAACCTAATCTTACTTGTACTATATCAAGTTATTGTAAGTAAAAAGCATTCTAGGCGGAGGTTTTTTTCATTTACAAGGAAACAGACACTCGTTAATATTTAATGAAAATAAAAATAATAGATGAAGTTTGCACTTATAATGGTTATATACAAGGAAAAAATAAAAATATGCTTTTGAGTAGAAATTTTTTCTTTTTTGGGTTAGCGTATATTATAGTGTTAACAGAGATAATATCTTTTAACATATTCTAATAAGTTAAACTTGATGAAATTACGTTTATTTTCTTCGATCAGGATTAGACTCCCAAAATAATATTATTGAATACATTAAGTTGATGCGATGAAATATACCACTTAAAATCTATGTCTATACTATATATAAGTATGGGAATATGAAAGAAAATCTATGTCTATACTATACTAGTGTTAGAACTCGCGCGATTCGTGGAGCAATATTAAAGGATAAAATAATTTTTTATAATTTCGGCACATACACAACACGAAAATTAGACAGTTGATATGAACACGACATGTTTAACCCGCTTAATATCATAAATAAGCTAAGTGAGTCGTGTTGACCCATATACAACTCTTATAATCCACTTAATATCATAAATAGGTTAAGTGGATGTGTTAACCTATATACGACCCACTTAACCCACTTATAGTATTTTTGACTTTTAACCTATTTAACTCCAATCATATTTAAAAATAAATTTTCACACGTAAAATGCATAAACTCTACAAGATTCATAATTAAAATAAAAAAATAATACAACAATAAAATTTAAATAGGATTTAGTTGGAGTATTTATATTTAACACTAAAATTACCTCTTTACTCTTAAATAAACGGGCTACTCGCCTAACTCACGTGTCAACCCACGACTCAACATGTTTATATTCGTGTCGTAAATGAGTGGCTCGTTTATGATACGAACTCGTTTAATCTCAACCCTAACCTATTTATTTCGCGTGTAAGGCAAATCGTGTTCCCATGTTATAACCCATTTTGACACCCCTAGTATGATCTGTATAAAAAAAATGCATACACACTATTAATATATTTTTCAATAGTGATAATAATTTTGAGATTTAACTAACTATATTGAAATAAGAAATTAAGTATTTTTTTATTTTATGTTTACGATTTATCTGAAATGATTTTTTTTATTTGAAATATTAATGTATTATACTTATTTAGTGTAATGTATCCTAAGCACGTGGATCTCCTACCTTTTAAAAATGTTTGTATTGCGTACATTCCCGTATCACGTGATGAAATGTTTTTTTAATTATTTTTTATCTTCTTTTATTAATGAATAATCAAAAATAAAAATAAAAAGGGACTAAATTTTTTTTCGGAAAAACTTTTAGTACATATTTTTTTTGGATATAAAAGAAAAATAAAATTAATTTTTCTTTAAAAATTTAATTTTATATTCTTTTCCCTTGTATTCCTTTCTTATTTCCGAATAAAATAGTTTTTGCTTATTAATATTAATTTATTTTTTTTCCTCCTATATGATATTATCTGAAAATATAATTGCTTTTTTTTTTTTCTCTTATAATCCACACGATGCACAGGGTAATATTAAAAGATGAAATAATATTTTATAACATCATTTAAAAATAGTAAAATTATATAATAAAATGATAAATTGTATCTTATTGAGATATACTGAAAAGTTGCGATGGTAAGATATGTCTCTTTAAGTATCATGTAAAACTTTTCATAAGTTATGCAATAGTAAAACTCATGCATGGTATGACCTACATAAAAAAATGCATAGACACTATTAATATATTTTTCAATAGTGAAAATATTTTTAAGACTTTAACTAATTATATTGAAATAAGAAATTAAGTTTTATTTTATGTTTATGATTTATTATAAATGATTATTTATTTATTTGATAAATTATTATATTACTTATTCATAGTACTCTGTCATAATCATATGGATGTCCTACTTTTTAAAAATTATCGTATCTGTATGTTCCCGTATTTCATGTGCGGTGTCCGTGCAACTTAGCTCCTGGTATATGAGATTATTCCTTACACCAAGCTAATCAACCAAAGTTTTTCTTTCATACCAATAAAAATAAAGTGTTTTTTTATTATTTGCTTTTGTGTCATTGAAATAAGAAATTAAGTATTTTTTATTTTAATATTTATGATTTATTATAAATAATTGTTTATTTATTTGAAATATTAATGTATTACTTATTTAGTGTACTATGTTCTAAGCATGTGGATATCCTACCTTTTTTTAAAAATTATTGTATCCCGTTTCCATGCAACATAACTCCTGGTATATGAGACTACTCTATACACCAAGCTAATCAACCAATGTTTTTTTATTATACAAATAAAGTATTTCTTTATTTGTTTTTGTGTCATTGAAATAAGAAATTAAGTTTTTTTTTTTCTGTGTTTATAATTTATCATAAATTATTATTTATTTATTTGAAATATTAATGTATTATTTATTTAGTGTACTGTGTCCTAAGCGTATGGATGTCCTATCTTTTTAAAAAATTATCGTATCACGTACATTCCAATTTAATTTTTTTAAATTGCTTATATATTATTTATTTAATGGTAATGTATTTATTTATTCACACTCTTTTTAAGCGTATGGATTACTTATTAATTGTTTTGTAAGAAGAAATAAATTTATATTAATATATTAAATGCTAGAGATAATCTTTTTTACATATATTATCTTGATGGAGAGATTATATGAAAATATAAAACAATTGAACTTTTTACAATTCTTACAATTGTGTTAAATTGTGTGAATTCTAACATTCGTCATTCTATAATACAAAATAATATCAAGTGGCAAACTGTGCTACTTACACTTGACTTCTATATAAAGCAAACTACCCTGCTTTTATATATTATATAGATAGATATAGATTTTTCAATAGTGATAATAATTTTGAGAATTTAACTAATTATATTGAAATAAGAAATTAAGTATTTTTTTATTTTATTTTTATTATTTATTATAAATGATTGTTTATTTATTATCATATCTCATATGTTCCCGTATCTCGTGTCTCGTATGCAACCTAACTTCTGATATATGAGACTACTCCATACGTCAAGGTAATCATTAAAATAAAAAAATTAAATATTTTTTGATTTTATAGTTTAGGTTATATGTATTCTCATTTTTTATTTGTTCATGCATTTTTGTGTTTGCAGCAACCATAAAATTCATTTTTTGTATATAACTTCGTTAGCTTTATAATTGATTAGTTTTAGTAGTTTATAATTTTTTTAAGCTTAAAAAAATCTTTTGTAAATTTAATATTGAGAGAATTTAGTGCAAACATAAATAATTCGATAAAAAATTAAAAATATAAAATTAATTCTAAATGATTTTTTACTTATATCAAAATGGAAATTTTAAATTTTGTAAATAATTCCATAAAAATTTTATAGAATGCTTTATACCGAACAAGTCCTTAGAAGATAATTTAGGGCATATGCATATCATTCAACTACTTATAGGTACCCTTTTGATGCAAATGCACGCCTGGCTATAATCTTTCTTTCCAAGTTAATATATATAGCCAAATTAAAATATTAAATATTGTTCACATAAATATTTTATTTCAGTTGATATATGTTTACTGGTACCACATAATTTATAAAGTTAATGACATGGCAGGTTAAAATTAAGATTTATTCAGTGCAAAATATAATTATCATTACTAATTAAATAATTAAATATGTAATACAAAAATTTCATTAAAATTATCTAATTTTAAAAGCAAAAAATTTTGTACAATTAAAAATTACTCCCTCTGCCCAATATACATAGACCTAATTTGATTTTCACATAGTTTAAGAAAAACTAATTAATATTTGAACTATACTTTTTGTTTAATTTATTCTTAAATTACCCCTTAAATTATGCAACAATTGAAAGTATAGATGTATCATTAAATAGGGGTATATTAAAAAATTAAATAATAAATGATTTTTTAAAAATGAAATAGAACTATTTTTTGAGATAAATGAAAAAGAAAAGCTAGCATAAATATATGGGATGGGGGTGTATTAATAATTCATGCAAAGCACAGTTAATTAATACTTAATAGAACAGGCATAGATTGAGCCCATAGAAAGACACAACCTGAAAGATAAAATGACATCCTTGTCATCTTGTCAATTAGTAGCATATAAAAGATTGTTAAAGAATTAGTATTGCTTAATTTCCTAAACCACATCATGCTCAAATATATTTCAACTCTCTCTCTTCTTCCTAGAAGAATAGAAGAAGCACTTATTAAGTGATAACACCAATAATCTCCATCTAGAAAGGTAGAAACCCATGACTTATCAAAGGTAATTAATTAAATATTGACTATAGAATAATATTACTGGATACACAATATGAATATCTCTTTCTGACTCCTCATATCTTTTAAGTGGTAAGACCAAACAGATTACAAATGATTGACGAATGTTGCTTTTAATTACACTTATAAATAAATCCTAATTTTATTGAAAAATTAAATCTATAAATTTAAAGGATATTTTTAAGATAAAATTAAGTGATTTAAATTTCACCTTTAATAAAAAAAAATTATGAAATTAAAATCACTATAGAATTCATCGATATTATAGATTATGGCTTCTTTTTACTAAGCCAAAAAAAAAAAAAATGGTATTGCATACGTAATATTACATCATTAATTTTATTTTATTTTTTCTTGTGGAATAGACACATTCTATTTTGAGTTCCATTATATGATTTTGAGAAAAAAGCTTAAATTAAAATTTGGTTATATCCCATCAATATGTGAACAAATAATTATTCGGGAGAAGACTAAATTCCCACTGTATATAAATTCTTCTGGCTGTCAATATCCAAGAAATCCGATAATCACTTGTTGATATGTTCCAGCAATGCCAACATCAAAGGATCAAATATACTTATGGCTATTGTGCAATTGGTTTTCCTGATATACATATATATTATTAAACTTCAGATGGTTATTTTTTCAACCATCCATCTATCTATATAAACATACAATCTCTAAGATATAAATGTTTAAATGGCAACTTATTATATGATAATGTAACATTTTATTTTTTCATTATAATTAATATTTTTTTTACATTTAACAAAAATTGAATTTTTATCAAATAGTTTTTTTCTATTGAAAAAACTAATGGAGTTACGAATTAATAAATCTAATTGATGATTTCATTATAAGTAATATTTTTTAATTTTATTAATGTAATTATACCGAGTGTTACATAATCATTTCAAAATCTATAACCCTCAATTAAAGGTTTCATTTAATGACTCACTGCTTGGTCATTTAATGTCTTATCTTCCGCTCAAACTGAGGCAAGGGTAATACCATTTTTTTTAAAAAAAAATTTTTGTACTATCACCTTTGTGGGATACGGTTCAATCATTTATTCTTTGGATTATCTAGTTTTCTATTTTTACTTCTATCAATTATGTGTAAAAGGAAAAAAAAATTAATTTGTTGTCCATTTATGAGGAAACTAACTTGATGAAAATGGCTTTAAATTTATCCAAGTGATGAAATTTAGATTATAAGTTATTATTGTTTTTAATTCTTGCAAAATAAATCAAATTTCTTTGAACATGTGAATTCTATTTGAGTGCCTGATCTCTTCACATACCTAAATTAAAAAAAAAAAAAAAAAAAAAAGACAAGTGAATATAGTATTCAGTTAATTAGTAATTCAATTAATCAAAATCCAACTTTAAATAATTACTCTCTCTCTCTCTCTCTCTCTCTCTCCATTCTTTTCATTTTTTTTTTTTGAAAAAAAAAAAACCACATGGGGGAGAATTCATTGGATATGAAGTTTCATGGGACAAGATGCAATGATAACACACACACATATACATATATATATATACACACACACTAAGATGTAGATAATATATAGATATATATATATTAGAAGTTCCTAACTTGAACAACAAACTAAAGAAACCTTTTTGCTCCAATGGATGTTGATTTTCAGGAACTTGCCCTTACAACCATCCATTCAATGAAATTATTGGTACAATGTTAATTTTTTTTATTATTGTTAGTGCAAAAAAAAAAAAAAAAAAAAAAAAAAAAAAAAAAAAAAAAAAAAAAAAAAAAAACTCATATACATGTATATGTATATACTTAGATTAGATCCAAAAACGAATGTTAGTAGATAATTCTAAAAAAGTAAAATAAACAAATGAGTCCGTTGGCCATTGCTTTGCAAGACTAATAAAAGTTTAAGGATAAACACAGAGAAGAGAAGGATTAATTTAATTTAATTTAAAAAAGTGAAAATAAGCAGAAGGGTTCATACTCATAGTGGGGCTAATGTAGAGAAGAACATATAATGATTAGCTATTTGATGTGGACAGATGGAGATTCTGACATGGAAGACAGGTGGATCAAAAAGACAGGTGCCAAGTGGCAAAGGGCGGCGCACCAAACAGACAATGGGAGCTGGATTGTGGGAGAGAGGAGCCATTGCTTAACTACAGAATGGCATAAACACCATGTCTGGTTAAAAGAAAAAAAAAAAAAAAAAAAACTAATGATAGGTAGAAAATTAAAATGCATATATTAAACATTTTAAACTTTTTCTTTGCAGACAGTTTTCTTTTCTTTTTCATTTGTTTAAAAAACAGAAAATATTTTTACACAGCTCGTACAGGACACAGCCACAATCTAAATGGAATGAAAGATTATAATGCTCTTGAAAATTCCTTTAGCAGTTTTGATAGTATTAATGTCATATGATGGATGTAATTATAAATATATACAGACTGTGCAAAAATCGCAACGTGTACCATTTAACAAACCTCATTAAAAAAACAGGTTTAATTAATAATTCTAAAGAAGAAATTAAACTAAATAATTACAATTAAATGCTACACCGCATATATCCTGGATTTCTGCAAAGAAAAAGAAAGACATGATGGAGATAGCTTTGAAGGATAAATACCCACTGCGAGTGTTGATGCTAACTTAACCAATCAATTTGTGTTGAAATTAGCTTCACCGTAAATGCAAAATACTTTCATCTCATAGTAAGTTTTTGATTCAGCAACATTATAGTCATTTTCAAAAAAATAAGATTCACGTTCTACTAGTGAAAAGAAAGAAAAAAATAAGAATGAAAAGATATAATATTTCATATATATTTATAATATTTCAAATATATTGATTCTAAGTTTTTATAAAACAAAAGGAGTATAACAAACTGAATTACATCAAACAAAATTTAGATAAGAAATCATGAAAACGATTTATTGAACTCTACTCGTTAATTACTCTATCAGTTCCAAAATATAAATTATTTTTAAATGATTATTTTATCTTAAAATATAAATCGTTTTGAGTATTTTAAAGAGTAAAAAAAGATATTTTTTTAATTTTATTCTTATTTATATTGGATATAATAATTATCTTTATAAATTACTTTTGATTTTGTGATAGAGTAATTTAGTCAAATTATCATGGGTTTGTCATAATTTATGAGAATTAATTGTTTCCTTAATTCCTGTATAAAAGCCTTAAATAGTTTATATTTTGAGCCAAAAGGAGTAATTAATTAGTTAGTTATTTGTGAGAAAAAAAAAAATGGTAATGACTGTATATGAGTAGTTAAAGTAAGAGAGGAAATATAAATCTTAGGGCGCAAAATAGCGGTGGGGAGGGGGTGGCGTGAAAATATGTTGTCACGCCGTCCAAACAAACCTTTCATCTATCTGCCACCCCACGCGCAATCAATAACTCTTTCTCTACAACATCTCTATTTGTACTATATATATGTATTTATATATGCCTCTCTCTCTTCTTATAACTCAAAAAAATTATACACACCATTCTTTCTAAAAGCTCCCATCTCTTTCTTTCTTCACAGTAACACTCACCCTTTCTTCTTCTTTCTCTGATCTTGATTCCATATCAGTTCAAGCACAAGGTTCAACCTTACATTCTTCTTGTTCTACCATCGGTATGTATGCATATATGTGTGTGTGTGTGTGTGTGTGTATATATAATATATTGTTATGTATGTATATATGTATGTATTTTCCATATATTATCAGTAAGTTCTATTTTTCTTGTAACTAATGTTAATTTCTTTCTTTCACATGAATTTGGTTCATGGAAGAAGTTAGTCTCTTTTGATGTTTAATAGTGCTAGATCTTTGAAAATTAATTCTTTAGTGTATGTGAGTCCAATATTTCTTAAACATAACTATATTTAAAAATAAAACAAAAGTTTCATTGGATCGAATAAGCTCCATAAAGGGTATGAGACAAAGGAAATATATAGTATATAATGTTTTGTTTTTTTCTTAATTAGGATCATTTAATAGGTTGTTAAAATATAAGTTAATCAAAAGTAGTTGTATGGTTGTGACATGCTTAAATTAGCATTATAGAGAGTGTAATTGTCATTGAAAAAATGATCCCACTATATACGTATAGATAGTGAATAATGTAGAATTTAGTAGCAGCAAATAAAAGCTGGTGGTGGTGATAGTGGTGGTGGTGGGTATGTGAAAACGTTTTTCCACCACCAAAGCCAAAGAGTGAGCAGTAGCGAGAGAGCGAGAGAGAGAGAGAGAGAGAGAGAGAGAGAGAGTGCACTGCACTCAAAGAAACATTAACATGCTTGTGCCAGCAAAGTCAAGCTTTTCGGCCAACTTTTGTGTTCAGTAAACTTTGGCCGAATGTTCATGCAACTATATATATATATATACATACAGATATATATATATATATATATATATATATATATATATATATATATATATATATATATACATATATATATATATAGATAAAGGCATAATAATAATAATAATAATAATAATAAACATAATTATAAGCTACTTAACGGTAGCTTAAAATATCTATGTCTTGTTTGGTGGGTTCCCACAACTGGTCTGCCATTTTTATCTTGTAAAATATCAATTTGTAGCTGAAACACATGCTTGACCACTTTCACTTCACGACCCCACTTCATCATAACTATACCCTAGCTAGGTTTATGATCTAGTTGATGAGGGATTGGAATTTTGGAAATCAATCATCATTTCATCACAATTACAGCCTAGGGCTCAAATTTTGTCTTGGTGTTTAGAGTGGAATATTTCATCACAATTACAGCCTAGGGCTCAAATTTTGTCTTGGTGTTTAGAGTGGAATATTGCAACTCCTTTGCATTAATCATTTTGTATACATTATAAATTTTTACAGAAAAAATTAATTGAAGGCACCGTTAAGATAACAGTAATGGAATATAATATAATATGTTGTTTATGTAATAAATTATTATAATAAGCAATTGGATAATTAGCACACCAAATGATAACCATTCCTAGAAGTGAAGAGTCATACATATATGTGTCTTTTTAATGGAATTCCTTTGTTGTTAGGCCTACGCTAAAAGAGCCTTTAAGCTTGTGTTTTGTCTTAACGATTAAAAAACTCAATTAAGACCCTTACTTCGTCAAGTGACAAGTTGTAGTAAGATGTGACATGCATATAACATAAAGCAATATTATTGGTTCAATCCTGAAATAGGAACTCTCTCTCTCTCTCTCTCTCTCTCTCACTTACTTAGCCTTTTTTCACTCAGGGGGATTGAAAAGATTTATCAATGGAGATGGAATCATGCGTTCCACCAGGCTTTAGGTTTCACCCAACAGAGGAAGAACTTGTGGGTTACTACCTCAAGAGAAAGATTAACTGTTTGAAAATTGATTTAGATGTTATTATTGACATTGATCTCTACAAAATGGAGCCATGGGACATCCAAGGTACTTTTTTTCAATTCTTTTTTTCATGTGAAACTTTTATTAGTGATATTGGAAATTGACCAAATAAGGAACCAATAGAAAAATGGGAATGGACCTAAAAGAATAAAAGATTGTATTTCAGAGATAAATTTCATAGACTAAACGTGGTTTTATGCAAATTAAGCTAAAGACGCGTGATTTTTACAGGAAGATGCAAATTAGGGTATGATGAGCAAACTGAGTGGTACTTCTTCAGCCACAAGGACAGGAAATACCCTACCGGAACACGGACTAATAGAGCAACTGCTGCCGGATTTTGGAAGGCAACAGGCAGGGACAAGGCTGTTCTATCGAAGAACAAAGTTATAGGGATGAGAAAGACCCTAGTTTTTTACAAGGGTCGTGCACCTAATGGAAGAAAAACTGATTGGATTATGCATGAATATCGACTTCACACAGCCCACCAGGCAAGTTTCTTTCATCTTTTGACAACACAAATTCCTATTTCTCAAGATATTCTATCTTTGAGACAACACAAGATTCCTGTTTCATCTTTTGCATGAATATTCTATAGTTTCTTTCATCTTTATTAATATTCATTTATGCACTAGTTGTAATAAGTAAATCTTTTGGATGGCAATTGCAGGAAGAAGGGTGGGTAGTGTGTAAAGCATTCAAGAAACCAAGCCCTAATCAAAGGCCAGGCTTTGAAGCTTGGAATCATACTTATTGTGCAAATATTACGCCTCCGTCATTTTCAGACAATAATATGGTTCATAATCCAAACCAAACCACAACAAGTACTTTTCACCAACCAATAATTAGCACATCAAAACAAGATCATCATAATCATTATAATAATCTAGTAATTCCAAGCCACTCTTTTTGGGATAACAATAACCAACTCATTGACCTTCCACAACTAGATAGCCCTACTACACTCTCTTCAAGTTTTGTAACTAATAATTTCCACCATAACAATAACAATAATGGTGTCACTAATGATGATTTTGAGGAAGAAAGGAGCAATATTGGCACTACCCATTTGGTTGATTGGAAAATTTTGGATAATTTACTTGCAACACAAGTTTCTGATACAAGCTCACCATTTCCAATCTCAAGTTTGCCTTCCATTTTACCTCAAACTTATGATCTTGAACCTCATAATAACCATGTTACCCATTTTCTTGATTGCTTTCCTGATTCATAACCGAAAATTATAAATCATAATGGACTCAGTTTTTTAGGGCTGTGATGAGATTCTGAGTTTAGCAACCCACTAGCCTTTAACACTATCATTTATATGTCAGAATAATAATCATAGATAGTGCTAGGGGATATCTATAAGGTGAAGGCCTATGTTTTAGAAGGTATTCAAGAAATTGCATATGTATTGATCACGTATTTAGGAAAGAAGAAGAAGAAGAAGAAGACCTATGATTAGAATTTAATGTGATATAGAGGAAGAGATTTCACATGCAAATTGAATCTCTCTTACCATAAGTTCAGAGTCGTCAAGGGAGGTGAAGCTTTTAATTCACCTTTTCCTTTTATTTTTTATTGCTTACTGCTTTTGGTTAATTATGTTTATTTCATAAGTGTAAATTTTTTTGTCATTACATGCATTTGTTACGATCATGATTGTGTACTAATGATAATGTTTCTATCTACCCTACTTTCTTTTTTCTTAGCATTCTTGCTTGCAAGACTTTAAGTCTTCTCTAGATTATATTTTATTTACTAGTATTTTTTACCATATGATATATGAAGCTTTGGTTTCTGTAGTGTTATATATAGCCGCCATTTTTTCACTATTGGGATATCTCTCTTAGGGTATCTGCAATTATGTTGCTCTCTCTCTCTATATATATATTTACAAAAAGGAAGAAAGTCAAGCCCTCCACACATAAAACCTGAGATAACTTACCCAATTGCTATCTTGAATAATCCAATTAGATAATTTGTGAAGAACATCCATGAAGAGGGAGAAACTTATCTAGAACAGGTCTATGGCTCCACCTGTGAACCAAGCCAATAGAATTAAAGATTTTTATTAAAACAAAGTGCCCCACTTGTGGACCAAATCAATAGAATTAAAGATTTTTATTGAAACAAAGATATTTTTAACCATACACTTAGAAAAAAAAAATTGGAACACATTTTAAAAAATCTTTAATTCTATTGATTTGTTTCACAAATAGAGCCATAGACCCGGTCTAGGCTAAGTTTTTTCCCACGAAGATATGTCAATCCAAAGGCACAGAAGTAACAAAATCAGCCTATCAGCCTGTACATGCATTTGTTTCTCGAAATATGGGAAATAGAACCAATCCAATCTTCTTGGAATAACTAATGGAATGGAAGTGACAGGTTTGAGTCACAAAATAAAACTTGTCTATACTTAATATATAGGTGGCCTTATATACCAAATAAATCGATAAGGATATTTTTATCTTTTTTTTTTTTTCAGTGCAAGGTCAGAAATATTTTCATTTAAACTAAAATACTATATATGATTTGATTCGGTGTACAGTGAGAGTCCGTATACCTGGTCTAGATAAGTCTTTCCCAAACATGCAACCTATATACTATTAACTTTTCTTATTGATAATTATGAGCTTAAAAGACTTGAGTGGCAAGAGAATGCGCATTAAACTTAATACTTGCTTAGAGTTTTTTTTTTATTATTATTTATTATTTTTTATTTTTTATTTTTTTTTAAAGCCACTTATATACTACGTCAATAGAGAGCTGCCATTTTGAATAGTTATTTTCTTACAGTATTTTTAAAAAAAAAATTCATAAATTGAATTGTTAAGAATGAGATATTGAGATGTTTCTTTATTTATTTATTAAATGTATCATATTGTTGTGGGGAGTGTGCAGCTTAAAGAAAACTTAATTTTAGTAATGCATACAAAAATTAATTCAAAAACCTCCTAATTATAACCATTTGCTTGGGTGAATGTATTTTGTTGAAGGGAGGAAAACAACTTTGTAAAATATCTAGAAAAATGTATTTTTCTTTATTTAAAAAAGAAAATAAAAATAAAAAAGCAATATTTCATTTATTTTCCATTCAGGCCCACATGTTTTGAATCTTTTAAATTCAGAAAGAAAATGGAGGAAACGAAAATTCAACTCATTTTTATTAAATTATCAAATATCCAAATTAATTAACAAATTTTAATCATTTCTTAAATACCTCATTATTTATGTGAGAGTATAATTGTCAATTTCTTATAATAACATTTTATTTCCTCTAAAATTTTGCTCTTTCAAACAAAGAAAAATTAATAACTTCATTTTCTTTCCTTCATTATATCCAAACACAAAAGTGAAAATAAGTATGGAGAGAAAATTAAAAATTCCTCATTATTTCCCTCTATTATTTCCTTTCCTCTCCTTTCCAAACAAAGCCTAAGTAAAAAAATAAAAGAAAAAAAAATATAATGTGTTGAGCTAAGTTACACGGACACTTTAAAAGATTCAACGTACCTGTGTCATACCTGTGTTACATAATGACACTCTTCAGATACTTCCAGACACGTGTCAGATATTTTAGAATGTACTATTATTTTGTTTTAATACATCTCAGACACTTTGAGAAAACTTTAGAGACACATTTACGAATTCTATTAGACTTTTAGTTAAATTCATTAACAAAAATTTTTAAAATTGTTGTCTTAAATTATATATTTGTGATTGTTAATAGTTAAAATAAAAAATTGAAAAGTACATGAAAGAATGAAGAAGAATGAAGAACTCTATCTTATAATCTTAATTTATAATTTATTTATTAAATTCAAGAATAGATTCACAATGTTAATTTGAAATCAACAATTCACAAAGCAAGAGTTGAAAAATTATATTGAACAAATTAAACTATAAAATTTCGTGAGGGATTAATTTGATCTCTTTGAATTCAAGAATAGATTCACAATGTTAATTTGAAATCAATAATTCACAAAGCAAGAGTTGAAAAAATTATATTGAACAAATTAAACTATAAAATATCGTGAGGGATTAATTTGATCTCTTTGAAGATGTTGAAATTCTTGAAATTATCAATTTATCTCTAAACAAGTTAGAAATGCTCTGATTTTTAATAATGATGTTAATTTCGAGAACTAATTATTTTAAAATAACAAATTAACCAGTTTTTAATTTCATATTCATTATTATAAATGATGGTTTACTTATTTGAATTATTAATAAATTATACTTATTTAATGTATCATGTTCTAAGCGTAGTGGTGTCCTATTTTCAGAAATTATTATATCTCTGTTGTGTCATGTCCCCCTGCTTGTCCCGTGTCTGTATAACCTAGGTGTTGAGTGAAGAATAACATGTTGGAAAGTAAAATTGATAGTTGATTTTTGATTGACAATTTTTTTTTTTCTTTTTTGAATGCAAGTAATAATAATTTTGAAGTACAGCACTTGTTTATATTGGATGTATATTTATTGCGCATATACCCAGTTAGTAGTTGATTATGATTTAAAAAACTACCACTTTCTATTACTATTTCGTCTTTTGTTTTTTTTTTTAAATTTCAATTCAGTTTAATTTTTTTTGGATATATATATACATTTGACATTTTTTTTTTTTGGCTTACTATATGTCCCCATCCACTTATACGAATGGGACTAATCTACACTTGAATTAATATTGGTATTCAGGTAAATGTTAGGAATTGCTTATAAGCAATCCTAACTATTTTTTTTTTTTTAAAAAAAAAACTTAACAGTTCATTAATGATGAATATAAGTCCAGTATATTATAATATTCCTATAGTAATAAAAAATACAAATATAGAAAATTGAAATCTTTTGTTTTTGAATTTATTCTTGTTAGATATCAGTGCAGTAATAAACTCCAAGATTGATTAATAATTTATAACACAAAAAATAATAACGGAAAAGGTAACCAAAATAATACTAACACAAAACACCAAATAAAATTGTATTAATAAGAAGTAAACTTTCACAAATCTTAAGGAAAGAATTACTTGCTTCTTTTGGACTTGGTTTTTGCTTGGTTCTTAGAAATGAGGTGAGGGGTGGTATTTATAGACATTTCCACCTCCTCAATGTACGACTATGATTTACTTACAAAAATGTACGGTGGAGATTACATAGAGCATTTTAGAATAGGTGAGATATTTCATTAAAATATCTTGTGAGTGGGAGTATTCTAGAATATCCTTGGTATTTACACACCGTGTGGGCTTGGGACATCCATCTTTGGGTTTAGGGTTCCCACCTTTGGGCTTGAAGCTTGTTAAGTATTTAACTTATTGTGGTAGCCCATTTTAGTGGTTGTCTTTTCTAAATTAATTGGTGCTATTTTAATACTCTCCCTCAACGATTAATTTCTCTTTCTTCATCATTCCTGATTGTTGGCGAAAATCTTCATATTTATTTGCGTTAAAACTCTTTGTAAAGATATTGGCTGGTTGATCCTCCGTCTTGGTATATTTCATTTTAATCTCTCCTTGTAGAACCTTCTCTCTGATAAAGTGATAGTGAACCTCCACGTGTTTTGTTCTCGCATGAAACACCGGATTCTCAGCCATTTGTATAGCTGAATGACTATTAGAATTCAACGGAATCGGACAGTCAAAGGGTTGATACAGATCGTTCATAAGCTGTGACAACCAAACACTTTCATGAGCTGCTGTTGCTGCTGCCCGATACTCAGCTTCTGTTGTGGAAAGTGACACTGTAGGTTGTCTCTGGCTGCACCAAGAGATTACTCCTGAACCAAGACTAAATGCATAGCCTGTTGTCGAGCGCCGAGTGTCGTGATCTCCTGCATAATCAGCATCGCAATATCCTTCCAACTTGATAATTTCACCTCTCTTGTATAAGATACCATAATCGATTGTACTTTTGACATAGCTCAATATTCTTCAAACTGCTTCCAAGTGAGGTTTCTTAGGCTTCTACATAAGTCGGCTGACTACTCCAACTGTAAAGGAAATGTCCAGCCGTGTCATAGTGAGATAGATTAGGCGTCACACTAGTTGTTTATACATAGTAGCATCTTCAAGATCATTCCCTTCATGAGCACACAGCTTGACATTAGCATCCATTGGAGTAGATATCGACTTGCATTCCATCATTCCAAACCTCTTCAGCAGATCTCTTGCATACTTCTATTGTCTGAGGTACAAACCTTTCTTGGCTTCTTCTATCTCCAATCCAAGGAAATGCTTGAGCTTTCCTAGCTCTTTCATCTTGAAACGAGTAGCCAAATTCTCTCGGATGAGTTGAATCTCTTCGATGTTATCCCTAGTGACTATTAAATCATCAACGTATACTAACACTATAGCTAGTCTTCCTTCTCGATCTTTCACAAACAAATTGGAGTCTGCTAGTGCCATAACATATCCATTCTTGATAAGGAATTCTACAATCTTGCCATACCAGGCCCTCGGTGCTTGTTTTAGACCATAGAGAGCTTTCCTCAGCTTGCACACAAAGTTAGGATTCTCACGACTTCTGAACCCTGGTGGTTGCTCCATGTAGATTTCACGATCAACTTCACCATGTAAGAATGCATTCTTCACATCCATCTGCCACAAAGGCCATGACTTACTGGCTGCTTAAGCTAGTAATACACGCACAGTAGTGATCTTGGCAATTGGACTAAATGTATCATCATAGTCCAAGCCATACTGCTGAGAAAATCCACGAGCAACCAGTCTTGCTTTGTATCGCTCAATTGATCCATTCGGGCGAGTTTTGATTTTGTAGACCCATTTGTGAGAGATGGGTTTCACATCTCTTAGTTTTGGCACTAATTCCCATGTTTGATTTTGCTCCAAAGCAGCAATTTCTTCTTCCATCGCAGTAGTCCACTCCATTTTCTTTGATGCTTCTTCATAAGTTGTTAACTCCTTTATCTCTGCTATAGCAGCATTTGCATATTTTGGATTAGGCCTTCTTTCTCAACCCGATCGCCGAAGTAGAGGATAATCTGGATCTTGTTCTTCTTGACTTGGCTGCTGTTGTTCGTATGCACCTATCTTCCATGGGCTCTTCGATTTCTCTTGAACTCTGGATGGCTCTGCTTGACCTTTCTCTAGGATAAACTCTCCCTCTCCTATCTTCTTTTCTACTTTTTCTTGAATTTCTTTTGAGTTTGGTAGTAGGGTTGCTTGAGATGACCACCAAGATGATGCCTCATCAAAGACCACGTTTTTTGAAATATGGCACTTGTTAGTTATAGGATCACAACATCTCCAAACTTTTCTTTGCTCATTATAACCAACAAATATGCTGCGAAGTGCCTTTTTGTCAAACTTGCTTCGAATTTCATCCGGAACGAAGACATAACACACATATCCAAAAACGCGAAAATGACTTACGGTTGGTTTAATGTTCCACAGTTTCTGGAATGGGGATGTAAATTCCAGTCTTGCTTGAGGTATTCTGTTGGTGACGTACACAACTATCTTTATGCACTCTACCCAAAATCTAGCCGGCACATTCTTCGCATGGAGCAAACTCCTGCAAATCTCCACCAGGTGTCGATTCTTTCTCTCAGTAACTCCATTCCGCTGCGGTGTTCTTGGACATGTGAATTGCCTTCGAATGCCTTGCTCTTGGCAATATTTAGTGAATTCGTCAGACGTGTAATCTCCACCATTGTCGGTGCGAAGGCATCTAATTTTATTTCCGACTTCTTTTTCAACTTTCCTCTTGAAAGCTTTGAATTTTTCAAAAACTTTCGACTTCTCTACCATGAAATCTACCCAAATATATCTCGAGTAGTCATCGATGAAAGTAATCATGTACCTCATATTACTGTTTGTAGGTTGCTTGATCCGTCCAAGAACATCTGAATGTATTAACTCCAATGGCACCTTAGCTCTATGTTTGACTCTTCAAAGGGAAGTTAGTGAGCTTTTCCATACTGGCATCCAGCGCATATAGTGTCTTCTCGGCATTCCAACTGAGGAAGACCTTTAAGCATGGACTTCTTCATCATCACCTTAAGCCTGTGATAACTAACATGTCCCTGACGAGCGTGCCACAAGTCAGCTGTCTCACTCTTCCTTGTTCTGTCAACATAGGCTTCTTGTGCTGACATGACGTAGATTGATTCTACTCACCATCCTTCCATGACTGGATCTCCGATTAATTTAAGGTTACGATAAACCTTAACATTATCAGGACCGAACACAATACAGAGAGCAAGTCTTTCTTCATCCTTAGCACATGGTAAACCATCTGTAACTCCATTTTTTCCTTACTGGAGGGAGAAATAATGGTTGTCTTTCCAATGTGAGCTATTGGCAATCTCGTATTATTTGCTATGACTACAACATGACCTCCATCATAATCGGATACATCTGATAATTTCTCCTTGTTTCCTATCATGTGATTAGAACTTCCAGAATCAGCTATCCAATCATCATCATATTTGACTCTATCACTTACAGATATTAATGACGACTCCTACTTGGGTCCTTTCATCATCATCTCTACTGGCTTCTGTGGCGAATATTCTTCCTCTTAAACAAAGAAATTGTGAATATTCCATTCATCTTCACTTTGTTGCTCGTTCTGGGTTGATGCTATGTTTCCTTCTACTCGTCTACTTCGACATTCTCGGGCGAAATGTCCTCTTTTGTTACACTTATAGCAATGATCACTTTCTCGCCAGTCGTCTTTCGTTTGTCCTGGCCTTGCTCCCCCTTGTTGTGATGGTCTCCACTTTTGCTTTCTCCATCCTTGTTGAATGCTCTTTTGTTTTCCACCATCTACTCTCGCAACGTTTCGAAATCCCCTCTTTTTAGCAAAGAGAGCTTTCTCATCATCCTTCAAAGCTACTTTAGACATTTTTTCGTCCAAAGTCTCTTCATTGGATAAGAGATTCTCTAACTCGTCTAAGGTTGGTTATGTAGCCCAACCACGAGTAGCAGTCACAAGACCCTTAAATTCAGGTCTTAGACCATGGATGATGATCCTCCTCATCCTTGTCTCGTTAATCTCGTTGTCTGGCTCTAATTTCGAAATTTCCTCACATAAAGATTTTACTTTAGAAAAGTATTGACTTACAATGAGGTTCTGTTGCGAGATTGAGAACAACTCGTTTTCGAGCCATTGCAGTTTTGCTTCGTTCTTGGCGAAACCAGACTTGAGGATGTCCCACACTTCCTTTGGTGTTTTAGTCGACTTGATCCGTTGGATCTGATCATATTCTACTGCAACCTACATTGCCTTCCCGCATTTTGTCTCCCACTCTTTCAGAGCTTTCGCATCCCCAACTGGTGGTGTAGTATTATCTCCTCCGACGATATCCCAAAAGTCTTGACCTATGAGATAATATCTCATACAGGTACTCTAGTTCTCGTAATTGTTGCTATTTAGCTTCTCGATGCTATGAACAACTCCAAAAAAATCCGCCATAAGGTACTGGTGTTCCTGACACTAACCAATGCACGACGGTCCCTGACCAATCACGATCACAATCCTTGCTTGTGAATCTTGCTTCAACAACAGTCCCCGACTGTTAATTCCAGCAAAGTAACTATACCCTCCACTTGTCAATGAACACCATAAAATACCACGGCTACAACAACTACCACAACCAGGCTCTGATACCACTTGTTAGATATCAGTGCAGTGATAAACTCCAAGATTGATTAATAATTTATAACACTAAAAATAATAACAGAAAAGGCAACCAAAATAATACTAACACAAAACACCAAATAAAATTGTATTAATAAGAAGCAAACTTTCACAAAGTTTAAGGAAAGAATTACTTACTTGCTTGTTTTGGACTTGGTTTTTGCTTGGTTCTTAGAAATGAGGTGAGGGGTGGTATTTATAGGCATTTCCACCTCCTTAATGTACGACTATGATTTACTTACAAAAATGTACGGTGGAGATTACATAGAGCATTCTAGAGTAGGTGAGATATTTCATTAAAATATCTTGTGGGTGGGAGTATTCTAGAATATCCTAGGTATTTACACACCATGTGGACTTGGGACATCCATCTTTAGGTTTAGGGCCCACCTTTGGGCTTGAAGCTTGCCAAATATTTAACTTATTGTGGTAGACCATTTTAGTGGTTGTCTTTTCTAAATTAATCAGTGATATTTTAATAATTCTTAATCTTGGCAGAAGATGTGAATCTTCTGGATAAAAACTGATCCATTTTCAAATAGGATGACAAAAGAAACCTTCCATAATATTTTTGCGAACATTATTTTTTCGGAAACTTGTTACAACTAATACTCACAGAAGAGTTTAATATACCAAACTTTAATGGAGGAACATGTCGCACTACCATGCTCCATTAGTAATAGAAACTTACCTGAACTTGAAAATCTGAAATCTCCAACCGCAAGCAACTAACAATCCATCTTGCCTTTCGAACTGCTCGAGAAATAAAAGATCCACACAAAAACTCCTCAATAAAGAGGAACAACCCCAAGAAAGGAGAGAAACTAATAACCCCACTAAAAGGGTATAAAAACACTCAATATCAATCATCTGAGAGACTAAATCCAAATTTTATTCCAAACGATCATAGATTTGAAAATTTTTAAAAAGAAAACTAAACAAAATTAAGAAAAACGATAGAGAGGCACGAAAAGAAACCACCGCTAACCAAAAAAGATGGTCGGCTGTAGTTTAAAAACAAAATCTAAAAGAACACAAAAGAGAGAGAGGCAAAGAGAGACCCAATCCCAACTATTATTTGTTAATTAGGGGAGAAGCATAAAAGAAAATAAGCGAAAGAGAGGGAAATAGAGAATCAATATGCATTTGTAATAGAACAGTAATATCTTATTTCTTGTACAATCCTATACCGTCAGATAGAGACTAATCAAAAGAACATTTTCCAAACCTGTCTACCCAATTGCTAAACAAATTCCATAAGTTTCTTTCCATTCACAGTTGATTTCTCTATCCAGGCTACTGCTTAACAACTTTATATTTTTCGATTAGAAATTTTCCTTTAATTTTCTAACGGCAAAGCCAAGAAATCCAACCCTATTAACCCTCTTGAATTTTCCTTTTGTTCTCTTCGGAGTAGAAATTTTCTTATTGGGTAGGTGGGTTTGTGGGTCCTGAATGTAGCACAAACTCATTAGTGGGTAAATTGAGTTTCCAAAAATTTAAACTTGTCAAACAAAAATCAGTATCAAAGAGATTGCAGCAGAATAAAAATATATTTAATTGAGTTTATAAAATAGATGAATAACAGAGTAAAAAGAAATACGCAAAAAGCATTAAACTTGAAGAAACAATATTGCTTTATTTCTGATTTCAAAGCACACAGTAAGCTGCAGAAATCATCAACAGAAATTCAGAAATCCATTTCTTTGAAAAATATTTTAACTTAAACCATTTAAATAAAAACAGAATCAACAACATCGCATTTTTATAACGGATAAACAAATGCGGGTATAATGCAAGAGTAATCAAAAAAAAAAAAAAAAGGAAAAACACAAGAAATTTATAGTGGTCCGGCACTACCCTATCTGCATTCACTCTTCAAGAATACCTCTTGAGATGAAACTCAGAAATCATTCTTTAAAAATTAATTGTTGAAACAATCTTTTCTTTCTCAAAAATATCTCAGAAATTAAGAATATAGATGAAAAGATTAAAGGGCTGAAGAGCTAAGAAAATTACTTTGAATTTTTAAAGATAAACACAGATTCTCTCTCTTGCTTTCAAATCTGTCCAGCCAAACTTTTATAGCTAAGAGCTCAAATTTTTCCTGTTGCAAAGAAGAAAGAAAAGTTGAAGGATTTCAATGGGAAGAAGATGATGTTGGCGGCAGAATAAGCAGCAAAGAGGAGGGAAAGTGAAAAGAGTTGTCCAGCCTTTTTACTAAATAAGGAAAATTAGTTTAAGTAAGCCCAAATCATATTTGAGTTTTGAGATTCCCACTAAAAAGATTTTGTAAAACGAACTCAATTTTCGAAATTCAGAACTCTTGATAGTAAAATAATTTTCCCTCTGATATTTAAAAAAGCAAAACTGTTATATTTACTCAACTTTAAAATATTAAGAAAAATTTTAAAATATTTTCCTTTTTGCTTAGGAATTGCATTTTAATCTTTTTATTTTGCATAAATCCTAATAATTCTGTGGACTAAGATACTAATGAATAATCTCCAAAGTATCTCAATAAATCTTCAACCTTGGACAATTAGGATTTAATTTTTCATTTCTTTGAACATAAATAATCTTCACTATGAATTTTAGCATATAATAATAATTTTTAATTTATTTATTTCGTAATTCTTAAAATTTTAGGAATTTTAGGAATTTTACATATAAGTGAATAGTGCAAGTTTTTAATTACTCGTTAGTGACTCTTTTTTCTTTTTTTTTTAAGTTATTGAAATTTTCTGTTTAATTAATTCATGTCATGTTCAAAAGTTTTTATTTGGATATTAACTGATTAATAATTGTTTAGCAAATAGCATTAGACTTCTAATAATTCATGTCATGTTCATATAAATCTCATTAGAAGTAATTGGTTGCTTGATTAATTTTTTTTAAAGAAATCTTATATAATTATAAAACAAGCTTTTAAAGCCTATTTGATTATTAGAAGGTAAGTATAAATGTATAAGATTAATTGATTGCTTACTTAATTATTTTTTTAAGAAAATCATATACAATTATAGAATAAGCTTCTAATCCTTCATTATATATCTTGTTAATGTACAGAAATGCTATTTGATTAGTAGAAAGTCATCGAAAGATACTTCAAGCGAAAATTTGTCTCCGAGCTTGAATCAAGACAACCACCTATTCATGATCAAAAAGTCATGGTAGAGAATGTCAAAATTCAAAAAAAAAGTTATGCACATTTCAATAATATAAAATACAATTTAGTGGTAAATATATATACAATTTAAACGTTAAATTAGGTTTGATTTCCTCTTTCTTTAATAAAAAAATAAAAAATATAATTAATTTATATTATATATTCATATGAAAAATATTATATATAATAAAAATAATTAATTAAAAATATAAATTTACTTGAGATGTTAAATAATATCTTGATAAATATTGTGTTAACCTATAATATTTGTTACTATTATTGAAATTTAAATACATTTATAACAATAGTATTATTTTTTATTTGCTATAAATTTTTTTTTATAAATTTGTTTATGATTATATTTTTTTACCTTTTATAAATAACTATGAAAAATAAAAAAAAATAATTGAATCGAGTTGATTTGGTCCAATCATGATAAATTCGTCAAATTAGTTTGATATTGAATATGATTTTAAAAATATTTTTTTTGTTGCTATTTATTCCCATATTATATATGTTACATTACTATTTATTTTCCCTTTACTATTATCTATTTATTTAATTGTGATTTCTACATTTGAAAAATGTAAATAATTACCCGCAAAAATGCGCGGCAAAATTAGTTAGTTTTTCAACTAAATAAAATTAAAGGATAAATAATTATTTAATAAATTAAAATATTTACGTTAAAGAGAAATTATTTTAAAATTTAAAAAACTAAAACTAAAGCGGTTAGAATTGAAGAACAACCTAATTCTTATCTACCCTTCTCTCGCTCCGTTATCTCTTAAACATTTGAACAAGTACCAAACCTAACCATATCGATCCTTATCCCTAGGCACACGTATTCTCAGCTCATGAAAATAATCAATCTCTACATCGTGTTGGCCTCTCGACTTCTTAAGCTTCCTTTTCTCGTCTCACCGCAAGCCGATTAAGTGTTTCAATGTTGTAATCTTTCTCAGGTTCTATTCTTGCCATGTTTTGATGTTGAATTTTGTCGTTCTTACTGGCTCTATACTTGTGTTTTTCCTCTCAATTTTATTTCTTTTGAAGTTTACTTCCTTACTTGGTTTGTCGTTTGCCCACGTAAATTAGCGGTTTCTTTTCATCAAAATAGCAGATGGTACATTAATTTTTCGGTGCCGCGTCGGGTACAGAAATTGCAAAATTCGATCCGAACCGGATAGATGATCCATAAAGCACCTATAAGGAATTGTTAAATATTAAAAACACCCTTAGGAATAATTGCTATAATATAAAATATAATAAATAGAGAGTGTATATAGACATGTAGTAGATGGAATAAAGAGAGAATATGGAGAAAACAAATTTTCATATTAGAATCTTAGTTACTCAATTTATAATATCAATGAACTATTTATATGAGACAAAATACGATATAACAGATATAATCTTACATTTTAAAAGATATAATCATTCATCATAAAGGACATGACCTTATATTTCAAATGATATAATCATTCATTTTAAAGTACATATCCTTACATACTAAAGGACATGACTATATATTTTAAAAGACATAACTTATAGAGAAGATAACTAAATGGATGTCCAAATAATTATAATATTCATAACACTCCCCCTTAGATATTCATCGCAAAGAATATTTCTCATTAAAATCTTACTAAGAAAAAACCATGAGGGAAAAAATTTTTGTGAAGGAAAAAAAAAAAATTATTCTTTTATAAAATACGCGATAATATAATGCCTCATTAAAAACTTTTATCAGGAAAATCTATTGGAAAAAAATCTTGGTTAAAGGAAAAAAAAAGTACAGCACGTATTTACTCCCCTTCATGAAAATATCACTATTTGTCTTTCCTTTAGTGTATCATTCCTTCAGAGAATATAATATATTTAATATTATCTGCATACAATATTATGGAGCTTCTTTCTATGCAAGTAAACTATATATACTTTGAACATATTAAATTATTAATTTCAACTAGACACATTAGTGACTTATTTTCGTAATCTTCCTTTATCATATATGTACTAAGGCAATTTTACCACATATGCTCATATTGATTTAACCCATACAACGATCTTTGTAATTTGATTGAATATAATTCTCTGAAACTTGACTTATATGCTTTAGAGATTTTAAATCCTTTTGGAATTTCCATATACTTTATCAAAGAAGAATAGAAACATATGAATCATACCATATATTTGTTTTACCATAAATCATACGATATTTGCTCAGCCATATCTTTAAGGCAATTATACCACCTTTGCATAGATTTTTTTAATCCATCAAGGGTTTCAATTTACATACTTCAAACATGTTTTAATCCTTCAAGGACTATCATTATGAAGTACTGCATATAGAACTCTATATAATTTCTCAAAATTTAAATTTTGGACTTCAATCAACTTAATTCCTTTAAGGATTTTCATATAGATAATTTATATCAAATGAGCCATATAAAATAGACAATCATTTTATCTCTATATGCACAATAGACTTATATTTAAGATCCTCATCATTTTTCACAATATTAAGTACTATAGTATATATAAAAATACAGTCGATATTTATTTTATATTGATTTCATCTTTTCCTTTGACATGACATAACTTATTGAGATCTTATTATTTTCATCGATTTTATTGATTTCAGGGGCCTGAATTTCTTCTGAAAATTTATCAGTCATGTCTAAGGTCTTTTCTATAGTTTACTCTTCTAGAATTTTCCTTTCTAGAATTTGCACATATAACATATATGTTCCTTTTCATTTTCAATGATTCTTGTCCTTGGAACTGATCGATCCATCACGCTTCAAACGTGCAATAGATTTATTAACATAGGTATAGTTTCCTTCAAGGACTTCAATTTTTTTTTTTTTTTTTTTTTTGAAAAGAAATACCTCAAAGTATTAACTTGAATCATAGAAAGATGACAAGAAAGTGGGATTATATCCCAAGAATAGAGCCTAGCATATTTGTAGGATTCTCTAGCAAGAGAATGAGCCCCTAGCATATTTGTAGGATTCTCTAGCAAGAGAATGAGCCCCAGTATTTGCTTTTCTCCTAACCCATTTAATACTTATATTAGACCTATGACTTGAAATAGTATTACAGTTTGAAATAATCAAACCCAAAGCTGACAAATCATCTTTTGTAGAGTTAAGAGCTGAAACCAAGCTTTGTGAATCAGCATAAACACAAGCTGGGCCAACAAAGTTAAGACTAAACCAGTTCAAACACTTACGGAGAGCTAGAGCCTCAACCATTAACGGATCTTTATAGCAGTCCAAGAGATCGGAAACCGCTCGCAGGAAACCACCCTCAGCGTCCTCAACGATGAAACCATAACCTGCCATATGGAGATGGTTAAAAATGGTGCCATCCACGAAAACATGCAGGTCACCATTTGACTAATAGGAGTCTAGCAAATGATTTACAATATTTTGCAAAATAATTATCTTTTGAACTTCTAGTTCATACAACCTTGTGTTATGATCAAAATTTAAAAATATAATTATTACTTTCATTAATTAACATTTCAGCTACTCATTCTCCCCCCCCCCCCCCAAATATCGGGATCCATAATAATCAATAAATTTGGCGATAGAAACTTGTTGGCTTGATGTGAATAATTATCACTATATATAATAGCAATATCCCTATACATAAATTGGGAGCTCTTTCATAAAAATTGTTTTGAGCACAAATTAACCATGAAAAATTCATTAGATTTGAGAAGAAACTTTCGGTTCTTTAATAAATATCCATATAAGGTTTTCATTTCCTTTTTGCGCATCAATATTGATTCGAGATAGCCTAGTCAAATAATAAAAATATTTGAATATGTAAACTTCTAGCTTACAACTATATTTATTATAATTATTATCTCTATATAATATTTATTTCTGCAAATATCCTTAAAATAGATTTCTACATGATTAAAGAGATAATAATATATAATGCATGAAAGTCATTTCTCTAAATAATAATATTTATAGTTAAGAGCTTTTAATATTCTTTTAGTATTCAAAGCCAAAATTTTCCTTCATGTATTTTGGTGTACAACAAGTACATAATCAACATTCCATATTATCTTTTACCACTTCTAGTGCTAAGATTTATTTTGATTACTTGTGGCTTTCACATATCAATAATTCAATAATGATCTTATAAACATTCCCAATGACAAAAATATTATTGTCATTATTCACACTCACATCCAATATTATATATTATTGTATTCACTTCAGGGAATGAACTAGATCCAATTAAGTGGGTTTAATTTTATGACATCTTCCTTATTATATTTTTAGGACACATAATATCCTCATATAAAGATAAATAATACATTATCAATTTATTAAAAGTCACAAATCCAAATCCTATAAGATTGGACATGATAAAACTGATAGAGATGTGCTATTAATCATGCAAATGTAATAGTATAGTTTTGATGTTTTTCTTTGAATAATTATTTCTATATATTTAATTGGAGATTTGCATTAAACAAATAAATTTTTCAGCATATTTTATAATAATAGTGTTAATACATTTTGTATGTTTCTAAGTGGACTAAGTAGAGAATGTTTGTTTTATACTGACTATTAAAACATGTTATCTAGCACATTAGAAATAAGATTTATATTTTTAATCTTGATTTAATTAATATGAGCAAATATACATTGTTTTGTGCTTTAATTCATTAAAGAGTGAGTTTCATTTATCGGAACAATAATTCTTAATGAGTTGGGCAAAAGCAACTTGTACTTGTGAAATATTAATTAGTGATAAAATTCATGTCTCAGTTTAAAGAATGATGATGCACTTTAAATAAGCTTATAAAGTTTCATTGTGTAAACCCTGCAGGTGGACTTTAATCTGACACATGAAATAAATTGAGCGATAATCTTAAAGATTAAAATTGTTATTTAAATAAATTTCAGTGATTTATTTTATTTAACAAGCATCTGCAATCTTTACATGGGGAACATAAATTATTCTATTGTGGAAAGTTAAATTATTAAGGATTTCAATCATTAATTTTTAGTGGAATAATTTATGATTAATTATAATAAGAATATACTACTGCTGTATGAATTTTTATTATAATTTGTAGCCTTATTAATTTATTCCTGTGGTCGATGTTGTGCCTTAATTATTTGGACCATACGTGGGTATGTGTTTTAAATAATTATTAGATTTATTTTTTAATTAAAATTTTATTTATTAATTTTAATTAAAAATGGATAATCTATTTTTTCAAAAATATTAACTGTGTGGGTAACATAACGGTTAATCTTATTGTTTGCTTCCCATGCGGATAAAAGAGGTTATTGGTTTTTGAATACCCACTTAAGAGAGCAGGGTATTCGGAGGGAAAAAAAAAATGCAACACGGCCTCAAGAATCAGGCATGGTGTATTTTTTTGCCTACTCAGAAAAATAGAATTCATAGAATCAATTAAGGTCACATAGTAGAAGACTGCAGAGTGACTTGAAAAATTCTGGAAAGAACACCGGTGAGCGATTCTGCACTACAACAGGTTAGTTCTTGTGTGATTTGTGTTTTGGCTGGCTTTCGTACTTGTTTCGATCCTAGATTGCTTTCGTTGCAGAATTCCCCGGCTCCCATCAAAAACAACAACAACATACTAATTTGATTTTAGAATTATGTGCTATTTAATAACCAATCAGATATAAAATTCAAGATTGATTTTATATTTATAATTCATATCTAAAATATGTAGATGAAAAAATTGTATATAGCATTACCTTTTAAACGTGAACAATTTTAGATATACAACTTTTAATTTCTATTGTCGCAAACCATGAGTTATCCTCCCTTTAATCAACTTCATGAAGAAAGCAGCGTAAAAGTTGATTAAGAAAGCAATACCACAAAATAAAAAAAGTGGTAGAATAAATTCATATGACTTGGCTAGAGGTTCATGAGGATAACGTGTTAAAAAATATAATAAGAGAGTAAACATGTACTAGATACAATATAGAGAGAATATAGAGAAATTTGAATTCTTATATTAGAATCTTAGTTAATCAATCCATAGGATTAAGGAACTATTTATAGGAGACAAAATACAATCTAAAGGACATAACCTTACATTCCAAAAGATGTAACCATTCATCCTAAAGGGTGTGACCTTATATTGCAAAGGACATAATCATTCATTCCTAGGGACATAACCTTATATACCAAAGGGCATGACTATATATTCCAAAAGACATAACTTATGGAGAAGATAACTAAATCGATATCCACATAATTATAATATTCATAATATACTATATATAGTCATAAAATTATGAAAATTGAGGTTCTTATTAGTGTATTTCATCAAATTATAAGGCTAAATAGTGTATTTGAGTGAAAACTTAGAACTAATAAATGGGTTATTTGGGCTCTTTTTTTTAAAAGTTATGGATTTAATGGGTAATTTAATTTTTTTTTTTTTTTTTAGTTTAAGCTTCAAAATGAAGCTTTCTCTAACTAATTTGTCATTTCTTTTGGTCTTTTTTTCCTTACTCGTTAATTACCAATGTGCACAACCACCACTGAAAGCAAGAGTCCCTGCTCTCTCTATAAGTTTTATGCCCTATAGCCAATTTGATTGGTTATATTTTTGATATAATATTTCATGTAATAAATATTTTATTATTAATAAAAGGCATTTATTTATCTTTTATATTCTATTGATTGAATCTTGGTAAAAGATAAAGTCTATGAGACAATACTGCTTTGCGAAATAAATTATAATGTGGTTATAATTATGAGTTTTATATTTGCATTAAAGCAATGTCTCTAAATATTTCTGGTCAATGTTCTCCTTATTATTGGATAATGATTAAAGCTGTTGAGACTGGTATATAATATATTCTTTCCTTAGGGGAGTAGTTGTTCTCATAAGCTGAGATATATATGATATCTAGAACTAATATGTAAAACGCTTGTTATTTAAACAAGTCCATTGAATTGACCTGCATGAGAATTCCATATGGAGAGTACCTGTGTCTATGGAATACTCAAGTGATGGTTGTTTAAGTGATCCTTTGACTTTAAGTTACTAAGCTATCTTGTATGGGGATAACTATGTTTTGATTCTTCTTTCACATTATTCATTCATGAACAAAAAGGAATAATTTTTTGGACATAGTAGGAACTGCATGGAGATACTTGTATAATTAAGAGAGGATTCATCACCCTAGGTAAATCAGAAAAAATGTTCTAAATGTTCTAATTGTTTTCTACTAGTATTGATTAAGAAATCCTTGCGCAAGGTATAATGAAATTAGCAATATAGATTTGGAAATTCATTCAAATGTTCAATGATTAAGATTAGGAGAACTAATATGATTTAGTAAAGCAAGCACACTCCATGCCTAATTACTAAATCAGGACATTAATTATGAAGGAATATTAATTACACTAATAAATCTTCCACTGAAAGGTTAAGCCAAACCACTTTAACTTTCCAAATATTTGGATAGTCTTAACATGTTGATAGACAATGTACTTGACCTTCAAATAATAGTTCATTAATTTAATTTATATTTGTTGTCAACATATTTGAAACCTAGAAGGGCACACACAGAAGAATGGATATGAGAAAGTGACAACGAGAAATCGAATCAAGTATGACTTGATTACAAATCAGTTTTGGGATATTAAGGGTAAAATTATACTTTATATTTAATTATAATTTTAGCTAAATTATTAAGTATTGACTTAATTGATCTATGTCTAAAATTTATTAAGATAAATTTTGATTAAATAAACCTAATATGTAATTATGATTTATTTATTTAAATAGTTAAATAAATAAATATAATTGATAAAATTGACAATCCTATTACTATAAGTATTATGATTATTTATTTAAATTGTTTAAATAAATAAATAGGCACATATATATTTTAGTTATAATTTATTTATTTAAAAAGTTTAAATAAATAATCATAATTTATTTATTTATGACCTAAGATTTTCATGTATAAGGTTTAAGATACAGTCTTAATTGTAGTGGTTGTTCATAGCCACAAAATTAAACATAGAGCGTAAGATAATTAGCACCATCATATACTCTAATCTCTCAACCCTCTAAAATAGTTTTAGAGTTTTTCGATTGTCTATTCGTATGAATGCTACTAGAGGCCATAACTAGTACCATCATACACTCTAATCTCTTAACCCTTTAAAATAGTTTTAGAGTTTTTCGATCGTCTATTCGTGTGAATACTACTAGAGGCCAGACACTTGATGACTTTTGGTTTGCCACAACCTAGCCGCGTACATCAAAATTTCAAAGAATCTGCAAAAAAAAAAAAAAAAAAAAAATCTTCTAAACAATTTTATTACTTTAATCATTTAAATGAAATCTCTGTTAGTATAATTATTTTGTTATAATTATCTTATTCCACTACACATTATTGATAATGAAATCCAACAGTAATATCCGAGCCATCGTTTAAACGTGTAAGGTGTAAAAACAATATATGTTGATTGGGTTAATTTCGAATTAATTCATGTGTTGAGATTTGATATTTGACCAAAGTTAAATCTGATGTTCTTTAGATTTTTCAAATCTATTTTTCAATTAATTCTGATTTAATAAAATAATAATAAAAAAAGAACAAATCGTTGAAAATTAATTTTATTGAAGAACATAGTGTAGACCACCGGCTTTCAAAGCATGATTCTTTCTTGATAAGAATGGGACCCTAGAATCTGTTAATGTAATGCTAGTAATTTATTTTTTGCTTAATATTTCCTTTATTTTCTAAAATTGGGAGCTGCAAAATTGATAGTCAAACCCTAATTCTTGATTTCTATAGACATGGTCTAATCATCAATTTCATTTTGAACTTTTCAAGTAATTGCATTTCACTTTAAATTAACCTTTGTGCTCTGAGCACATCTAAAAGTATTCTTGTTTGTCAAATCTTCCAAATCAATCCAAACCGATCCAAAACCACAGATTTAAAAAATTAATGGTATGATTTGATTTTATAAAATTTATAAATCGAGCTTTTGGTTTAGTTTATAGTTTTGGGCTTAAAATCGTTCAAACCGAATTGAACCAATATAGTTTATAGGTCGTAACCCGTTACCTTGGGCCAGATCGACACTATGATCTGGGTAGGCTTAGCGCCACCAAAGCCCGTGGTAAGCCAAAAATATAGCAAAAAAATTTTACGTTCAATAGAAATAGCTTCGGGCCCAATATCATAGTTCTCAGATCGCTTGGCCTGTATCATCATGTTCAATGATAAATCAATTTTAAAAGTTCTTTAGGTTCATATCAATATATTACATAAATAAGTAATATATCATTAATTTCTAAATTTATTATACATGACTATCGTAATTGCAAAACAATCTAAGAATTTAAAATTTCACTTCAATACATTTGAAATACCCCGAATTTTTATTTTCGAAACCTTTGAATTTTTATTAAATCAAAAATTTCGATTTTTCACAGTATGGGCCGTAAATAGTGAACAATTTTAATTTGAGTTCAAGTTTTTGCAAATTGAGCCCAAGCCCAAATATAATGTCGAAAATTTTGAATCGAAAACAGTTAAATTTTCGAATAATAAAATGGAAGTCCAGCAATTGATCTATTATGTATATATATAAATTAATTTTCCTAAAAATCAAATATGATTACTAATTATATTTTTATTTTATTTAGTTAATGGAGGAATGTTATGAAACCTAATTAAAATAATTAAAATAAATTGAACCGGACCCGAAACGCGAATTGATTTTTCGAAAACCACACGAATAATCTGAAAACCAAGTGAAAAACTTACAAACCGAATAAAATCGAACCGAATCATTGAAATTAGACCAAACCAGTTCGAATCGAACTGGAATGGTCTAGAAGCCCAAGATTTTTCTTTCTTTTCCTTTTTTTTCTTTTTCTTTTTTCTTTTTTCTTTTTTCTTTTTTCTTTTTTTCTTTTCCCTTCTCCTTCCTTGCGCCAGCGCCATGCGCGCGACACCCCTCCCCCTCCCCTTTTTGTTTTTCTTTTCCCGACCACCTGAGACCATCGCCAACCTCGTTGTCACCTCCTCACTGCAGCAGCCCTCGCCTCCCTTCCTCTCTCTCTCCTTTCGTTTCTGGCGTACACTCACAGGAGACTTGCGAGTTTGTGATCGGGAAATCGCGTCGCCTCTTTAGCTCAACTCTCCGGTGATCGATCGACTCCAGCTTCATCCCCGTCGACAGCGTAGCTCCGCTCTCTCCTTCTCCATCGTCGTTCACCTACTGGTGCAGCAAATCGCAAGGAGTTGCGATATCGTTCTTCGGCAGGGACAGTGGCATTTCTTTTCTTTCTTGCACTTTTCCGATGAGGCCCCCCACCAGCCGGCGGAACCAGCTCCTCCCTCGCTGTCATCTTTTTACCCCACGTCACTGTTCCTTTCTCCGGCCAAATTAGCGACGGCAGAATCAGACTTTGATCATTGGAGCTGTTTCCGGTCACTTTTATCCAAAATATTCAGTTTTTCGGTATTTTCGCAACTGGGTAAGCAATTTCCAACCTTTCTTTTAGTAATGTATGTTGTTTTTTTCGAATTTGATTGAAGGATTGAGCATAAATCAAAGTTTATGAAGGGATTTTCATTTCTAGCTTTTATTCATGCTATTTTATTAGAGAAATTTAATTCTTCATACTAAATTTAGGCTATAACTAATTTAATGAGCAATTTAGTACAATTAGTATTAACTTCTCAAGCAATGTTAAAATTTACTTAGATGATTATTGCTATGAATCATGATATTGGAGGAAAAACTAGGTGCTAAGTTAATGTTGAACAAAATTCTAGGAGAAGTATTTAAATTGTTATGTAATTGAAGCTATGAGTTGAATTATTATAAAGCAAAGGTTAGATTATTGTTACAATTGCTTCCGCATTATTCTATTACTTGAACCTTGAGAATGATGGGATGAGAATTGATACGATACATAAATTTCTTGCCGAATGGCGAATTTGTTAGCATGTAGGTTGTAGGTTTGATTAGAAACTTGGTTTTTGTATTGGTATGAAGAAAGAAAGACACATATAAGTTTATGTACGACTTATGAGGTATATTCATATAAGTGTGTGGGAAGAGGTTAAGCTTGAAGTCTTAAATGCCTAGGTACCAATGAAAAGATATGGAATAAGAATTAATCGTGAAAGTTAATTATGCACATATGCTTGTATATACATACGTATGTATCCAATGACTGATAAATGATGTTATTTAGAATATGAATTAAGCTCATGTAAGTTGTTATGGATGTTAAATGGCGATATTGTCATTTAAAGGCGGACGGGTATTCGATTTGATTGATTGCCCGACGGATGGGCTGTGTGTATTAATATTATATATATTATTGTGATATTTAAACAGGTAGATAGTCCTATTTTTAGGGGAGATGCTGCCGAAATTTCAATAGAACCTAGACTAGTTTTAATTAATGACATGATTAAATAAGTTCATTTAGATTAATGCTATAACTTGGTACATAATAAATAGAGTGCTCTGATTATTTATTATCTTTATTACTCATTTAATTATTTACATATTTATTTATTTATTTTCATTATTATTGTTATTATTGTTATTTATTTTATTATTGTTGTTTATTGTTAATACTATTTATTTATTTATTTGCATTGATTTTGGATGTTTAATTGTGCATTGCATTACGATGTTTAATTGATTAATATGTCTGCATTTGATTGCAATGTTTGATTAATTGTGTTGTGATAATGCTATGCTTTGTTTGTATGGAATTGGGATGAAGTGGGTCACCATGGGTTTGTGAGACTGATTCTGTTATATGGATCCCGATTCTATTTCTGTTAGCTGGGTAAATGGGAGATCGGCGCCCCCGTGTGCACCTACCGTTACCGTTACCGTTAACCACGGGTTGGCTTCACGTCATTGCGTACTGGACAGTCTAGATTTGATCGCAGCCCGCAGGGTGGCCTCCTGTTGTGAGCGCTTGATGATCTAGATTGGATGGAGACCACCAGGTTGCCTCCTGTTGGTATGAAAAAGAAAAGAGAGGATAGAAAAACAATGAGAGGGCTGGTCAAGTGAGGATTAGACCGGTCGGCCAGTATGGGGGATCGGCTCCCTGGTGCACATGTGAGAGGATGAGCCATGTGGGAGGACGGCTCATCGGGGGTTCGGTGACTCCACTGACTAATTTCCACGTGATGTGATTATATGAAGATGTTAATGATTGTGAGTGCTGGTGATTTGCCATTTGTGTGACTGGCTGCGTGAGCATATAACTAGTCGGACGACTAGATTAATATGTTTACACATTTGTGTGACTGCGTGTGTGGTGCAAAAATTATTACTCCTTAGAAAACTCACATATCTTGTTTGATTTTTCAGGAAGTAGGTTTTTCCTTTAATCCGATTTAGGCTATGTTTCTTCAGCGCAGGGCAATAAAGAATTTTCCTAGTTCCATAATTATTTTGCTATGTAATTATGTGTATAAAAGCTATGTATACTAACAGTTAGTGACTCCGCAGTTGTAGGATTTATATACTTTTAATCGTTTATTATTATAGATGAGATAATTATGTGAACCCATATTATAAATGTGATGCATTGTTAATTGGGCCCGAACTGTGGAATGTTGTAGCCGATAAATTTGGGCCGAGATTTAATAAAATATTGAGGTTTATCTTTCATATTCATATGGGCTGAATGTTGAAATTTTATACCGAGATAATAGATTCTAGCGTTTCAGGCTTACTACGGGCCTAGGGGGCCTTAAGCTTACCTGGGCCCTAGTGCCGGTCCGACCCACGGAAACGGGTCGTGACAACATTAAACAAAATTAATCCAGGTTTTGTTTTCAAAATTTCCTTTAGATGTCGGGTGGCAGAGGATAATGAGTTACTGGAGCACTTGTAACATGGAAAAAATATTAAGGCATTAATGAGCACCTAAACTTAATGAGTAGGTTAGTTAACCATCTCACCCTAAACAATCACACAAGTGCGTATATAAATCAATCTAGTCATCCGACTAATTATATGATCATGCAGTCGATCACACAAATGGTATAGCAACAATAATCACAAATATTAATACCTTCACATAATCACATCAAGTCGAGATTGGTCAGTGGCGTCACCAAAACCCTCTAATGAGCCGTCCTCATACGTGGCCCACCCTTTCATCACTTGTGCACCAGGGAGCGGATCTCCTTTACATGGCCGACAGGTCTCAACCTCACTTGACCAACCCTTTCATTTTTTTATACTCTCTTTTTTTTTCTATACCACCTTGTGGTTTTTCATATCATCCATATCATATATCATCAAATGCATATAGGGGTGCCAATCTCCCCATACATGACTGACGGTATCATAGACCGCCCTTATAAACCCAACAGTGACCCACTTCATTCCAATTTCATACAAATAAAGCATACATGTAGCACGTCATAACTAATCAAATAATGTCACTGGCAACAAATAATGCAACACAAATAGCAATTTACCAAGTAATGCATGTATAGCCTTTAGTTGTCTATGCATAAATGAAAAAAGCATGTGGATAAGGTGAATTATCTAACATTACTCATCGTTTTATAGTTTAGTTAAAAACTATGTTTCTTTTTCAATATTCTGCTATTTGGAATTTGATTCCTCGAGATCCGCAAAAATATTTAAAGAAAGAACCAAAATAATTTTACTATTTGTGAATTCTAACTATCCTTTCTAAATTCTAATTTTTAGTAATATTGTATCTATTTTTTCTCAACCGTTGAATCAGATATTCTAGACCGACATAACTCCCTTATCTCGATTTTCTAATCTTAAGTTTTCTATGTTAATCTATATATGTTATACATGTTAATCTAACCTCATTATAATTCTTTAACTAAACAATCTTCCGCAAACATTAATTAATGAAAATAAAAATGAGCTAATTTCTTATTTAATATTGTCCTACCGAAAATCTAGTAGCATCTCCCCTACAATAGAGCTATCTACATGTTTCAAACAATATCAAACATTCAATTTACATAGCCCATCCATCGGGGGATTCAATTTCAAGTCATAATCAAGTCCTCCTCTTAATATTACAGTCAACAAAAGGGTTCTCATTTCTCAATATGAAGGATGCTTATACATTTAATAGTCCAACCACCATATAAAAGCTTATAACACCATAGCAAACTCAACTTATTTAATATGATTTGTTTAGCTAAAACTTGGATTTAATAAGGGTCAAACAATATTTTTCTAATTGAAGCTAATTGAAGCTAATTGTAAGCTATCAAACCTTTTATTTATTTCAATCCTAGAACTGAAAAACACTAGATAATCCTTTTACCTAATAGCATTCTAGATTTATCGGATTCCGATTTAATTTAAGTAATTTCATCGAATTATAGATCCACTTAGTTACTCTAAAATAAACTAAGTTAAGATAATGAATTTGAATTGAATATTAAAAGCAAATATAGGATTGAGTCTTAGGGTTTTGCAACACAAAATCGGACTATGGTTTTAAGATCGGTGCGAATAGTACGTTATTCTGCCTTCAATGAACTTGTCGGAGTCTTGTCAAACGGTCGCCGGATTGCCACTGCCAGCCACCATGCACAGTGGATGGAAAATCGGGCCTCATCGAAACTAAGCGATTTTCACATCCCTTGGCTCGAAATTCCATGGGGAACCCAAATCTGATGTCAATTTGTTGAGTCATTGCTTCAATTTGCCGAAAATAGCTCTGACAACCACTGTATCACCACCATTCATGATGGTTTCACCATCCAAGCTTCGTCGTCAACATTGATGGAGGGAAATCATTAGTGAGGTGATGGAGAGTCAATCGAAGGCGTCCTTGAAGGCTGTCTTCACCGGTAATGGCGAAAATCGCCAGAAAATATGCCTCCATGGTACCGAACATCTTACTCACAATTTTCTCTAGATCCAGGCCTTTATCACGTGAACAGTGACCACAGGCGTGCTCGTCTGGTCGAGCTCTTGAGTTTAGAGCCCTCACTTGTGGGAAACAATGGCCGTTTGGCCAAAAAATAGAAGGAAGAGAGGAAGGGGTATGCCAGCTATGCAGAGGAAAGAAGAAAGTTTTGTTGGCTTTCTCTTTCCTCATTTGATTGGCTTATAACTTATTTGGTTTAATTCAAAGGGTTTGTGTTCAATTATGCTTCTAGGTTTGCTGGTTTGATTTATTTTAATTGGTTTAGTTAAGTTATAGTATATTTCTTCAATTTAATCATTAATGACTACGACGACGATGATTTTTGAATTTAGGATAATTAATTTAAACATTAGTCACATACACAAATATATAGAATAAGGCTCAATTTTCTTCTGAACTTGGATACAACATCCAGTTTGCCCAAAAGTTAATTTTTTTTTATGCCAATTACCTCTTAAACTTGTACCAAAAGTAAAAACAAAATCATAGATAAAATTTTGAATTATTATTTTAACATATTATCCTATCGAATTTTCAATCATTGATTAATTAGAACATTAATTTTTCAAAAAATAGATTAGTTTCCTAATTTTAAAATGCAAAAAGTATAAAAAAAAACATCTATAAAAAAATATTGTGTCATACGTCATAATAATATATATATCACTTCTAAAATTTTGAATTTTTTTCTTCTATTTATCTATATCTAATTTTTTTAATTTTTTTATTTATCTAAGTTTATGTATTTTGTTTTAACATTAGAAAATCATATTTTATCAGTTTATTAGATATGATTTATTATAATTATTTTTTAAAATAAATCTATATCTATATAATATATATATGAAAAAAGAGTAGTTTACATTATATGGAAGCCAACTGTAAACCTTTAAAATTGCCACGTGTAAAGAGGAACAATAAAGACCAATAAGTTTGATTAATTATTAAAAATTAAAAAACCAAAAATAGGAACTGTAGGGACCAACAATTAATTATCGCAAACGTTTTCTACAAAATCAATCAAACTAGATTTTTACATTTTTTACAGTAGGGATCAACAGTAATATATACTAGCTTTTTATTTTTTTTATAATTTTCATTTTTTATATTTTAACATGCACTCAATTATATTTTAACATTTCACTCTCTCAATTACACCAATGGTAATATATACTTAATTTCTTATTTCAATGACACAAAATAAATTTTTTAAAAAATTTCAATTTTTATTGTCAATAAAAAAAATCTTGGTTGATTAGCTTGGTGTGTGGAATAGTCTAATATACTAGGAGTTAGGTTGCACGGACACATGATACGAGATACGGAATATATGGGATACCATAATTTTTTAAAAAAGTAGAACATCCACACGCCTAGGACACCTACACTAAATAAGTAATACATAATATTTCAAATAAATAAACAATCATTTATAATAAATTATAAAATAAAATAAAAAATATATAATTTATAATTTCAATGACACAAAACAAATTAGAAAAAATACTTCATTTTTATTGGTAATAAAAAAAAATCTTTGTTGATTAGTTTAGTGTATGGAGTAGTCTCATATACCAAGAGTTAGGTTACATGGATACGGGACACAAGATACAAGAACGTACCATATACGATAACTTTTAAAAAAGACAGGATATCCATACGCTTAGGGCATTTTTTCTTTACCAAGAATTATATGAATAGTGTGTATGCATTTTTTGATATAGGTCATAACATGCATAGCTTTTGCTATTGCATACCTTATGAAAGGGTTTGCATGATACTTAAGAAGACATATCTTAGCATTATAACTTTTTAGCATATCTCAATGAGATATAATCTATCATTTTATTATATAATTTTACTATTTTTGAATGATATTATAAAAGATTATTTGATCTTTTAATATTACTCCGCACATCACACGGGTTCTAACACTAATAATATATAAAAGCAGAGCAGCTTGCATTATATGGAAGCCAAGTGTAAGCCTCTGAAATTGCCAAGTGTGAGCAGGAACAGTATGGACCAACAAGTAAATTTTGACCAACAATTAATTATCTCAAACATTTTCTACAAAATCAATCAAACTAGATCTTTATGTTTTTTACAGTGGGGACCAATAGTAATATATACTTACAGCTTTTTCTTTTTTTTCTTTTCCATTTTTAATATTTTAAAATTTTTTCAACTCTCTTTTTTTACGGGTACGTACGGATACAACAATTTTTAAAAAGTAAGACATTCACATGCTTAAGATACACTACACTAAATAAGTAATACATTCATATTTCAAATAAATAAATGATTATTTATAATAAATTATAAACATAAAAAAATTAATTTCTTATTTCAATGACACAAAAAAATTTATAAAAAAACACTTTATTTTTATTAGTAATAAACAAAAAACCTTGGTTGATTAGCCTTGGTATATTGAATAGTCTCATATAACAGAGCTGGGTTGCATGGACACTGGACACGAGATACATAAACGTATGAGATAAAATAATTTTTAAAAAAGGTAGGCCTTCCACATGCTTAGGACATAGTACACTAAATAAGTAATACATTAATATTTTCAATAAATAAACAAACATTTATAACAAATAATAAACATAAAATAAAAATACTTAATTTCTTATTTCAATATAATTAGTTAAATTCTCAAACTTATTATCACTATTGGAAAATACAATGTTAGAAAAGACACAAAACAAATTAAAAAAAAAAAACACTTAATGTTTTCTAGGTAATAAAAAAAAATCTTGATTGATTAACTTGGTATATAGGGTAGTTTTATATACCAAAAGCTGAGTTGCACGAACATGGACACGAGATATGGAAATGTATAGGACATAAATAAACAATCATTTATAATAAATAATAAACATAAAATATAAAAAAATTAATTCCTTATTTTAATGATTATCTTGGTGTATGGGGTATTCTCATGTACAAGGAGATAGGTTGCATGGACATAAAACACAAGATACATGAACATACGAGATACGATAATAAATAAATAATCATTTATAATGAATAATAAATATAAAATAAAAAGTGCTTAATTTCTTATTTCAATATAATTAGTTAAATTCTCAAAATTATTACCATATCCTGTACAATGTTAGAAAAGACACAAAAGTGAATTTAAAAAAAAAACACATAATTTTTTCTTGGTAATAAAAAAATCTTGATTTATTATCTTGGCATATAGGGTAGTCTTATGTACCACAAGCTAGGTTGCACATATAAGAAACACGCGATATGGAAACGTAAGGAATATGACAATAAATAAACAATCATTTATAATAAATAATAAATAATAAATAAATATATTTAATTTCTTATTTCAATGATTATTTTGGTGTATGGGGTAATCTCACATAGGTTATATGGATACAGAACATGAGATACGGGAATGTACTAGATAAGATAATAAGTAAACGATAATTTATAATAAATAATAAACATAAAATAAAAAATACTTAATTTCTTATTTCAATATAATTAGTTAAATTCTCAAAATTATTATCACTATTGAAAAATACAATGTTAGAATATACACAAAAATGAATTTTAAAAAAAAGTATTTAAAATTCTCTTGGTAATAAAAAAAAAAAAAAACCTTGGTTGATTACCTTGGTGTATGAGGTAGTCTCATATACCAAGAACTATGTTACACGGATACGAGACACGAAATATGAAAACGTATGGGATACGATAATAAATAAACAATCATTTATAATAAATAATAAATATTAAATTAAAAAATAAGTAATTTCTTATTTAAATATAATTAGTTAAATTTTCAAAATTATTATCACTATTAAAAATACGATGTTAGAAAAGACATAAAAAATGAATTTAAAAAAAGGGGTAATTTTTTCTTGGTAATAAGAAAAAAACTTTAGTTGCTTACCTTCGTGTATATATGGGGTAGTCTCATGTACTAGGAGTTGGGTTACACGGCGAGATACGAAAACGTACGAAATATAATAATAAATAAACAATCATTTATAATAAATAATAAACATAAAATAGAAAAATACTTTATTTGTTATTTCAATATAATTAGTTAAATTCTCAAAATTATTTTCTCTATTAAAAAATACAATGTTAGAAAAGACACAAAAACGAATTAAAAAAAAAACACTTAAGTTTTTCTTGGTAATAAAAAAATCTTGGTTGATTATCTTGATGTATGGGGTAGTCTCATCACTAAAAAAAAAAAGTGCTTTTGCAACCGACATATTGCGATGATATTGCGATCAATTGCGATGAATGTTGAAGTAACATAGATTTAATATTCACCGACGGATTTGCGGTCAAACTACGACATATTTAGCGACGAAATTGCGACCACATGCAGATTGATCGCTAATTCTAACGCTAATAACTCTCGCCAGTTTGGTTTCTAATTTGCGACCTCATTGCGACGAATTAGCAACAGAATTTTGTAATGGATTTACGACCATTTCACAGGTGAAACAACCCGGAAAATCTTTTTCAAAATTTTCATTTAAAATTTAATTGTAAATTTCAACCAATGAAATTCAGCAGAAAATATTAATTTATTACTTTATCAGACCCATAAATCAGTTTGAATTTTTTGAAAACCAAGTGGAAAAACCCGTAAACCGAGTTAAATCGCTGAATTGGATCAAACTAGTTCGAATTGAACCGGAATGGTCTAGAAACCGCCTTACCTTCTTTCTTTTTCCTCTCTTCTTCTTCTTCAGCGAGGGTGTCACGACCCATCACCACGGGCTGAACCGATATTAGGGCTCAAGTAAGCTTAAGGCCCCCAAGCCCTAGTAAGCCTGAATTACTAAAATTCAACCATCTTAAACAAATTCCAAACACTTAGCACATGATAACATGCACAATAAACCTCAAATTTACATTATATCTCGGCCCCGAACTTAACATCTAAGATATTTCATAGATCGAGCCCAATTTGTAATACATTATATTTATACTCAAGGCTAACCTATTCATACTATAACATAAGTGAAGAATTAAATATCCCCAAAGGTTCATTGTTTACAATCCCACAACTGCAGAGTCATTAATAGTTAGATAAAAATAGATTCTTATACTTATAGTTACATAACAAAATAATTACTAAACTAGGAAAATTTCTTTCTAGCTCTGCGATGAAGAAACAAAGCTTTACCGGGATAAGAGGAATCTACTTCTTCAAAAGTTGGACAAGTTGTAACGTCTCATTTTTCTATTGAATCGAGTTGTTGCTTAGAGTCGAGTCAGGCTGATCCAAAACCCGGTTCGAGCTATTAGAGTCCAGAGTGGGGTAGAATGGGAGGTAATTGAAATCAGGAAAAGAAGTGGACTTACTTGAAGGAAACAAAAAGATCAAAGTATAAGGATTAGGACTTGCTTGCACTAAATTATAAAGTTGAGGTCTTGAGTTGTACCATTTTGACACTTGAGGTACCATTTGGTAATTTTCACATAAAAATCATGATATTTTGGAGATGTACCCGTGAGTTCCATTTCATTTTCATTTCTTCATCCTTATCTTCATCTTCTTCCTCTACTTTCCTCTTCCACCTTCCTTTCTCCATCACTTTTAATGGTAGTGAAGATTTTAATGGGAGTTAAGCATTAATTCAACTTCTATTCTATCCAAGTAAGTAAGCCTTCTTGAATTTCATAATTGAATCATTTGGTGATATATTTTTAGATGATTCATGAATTTCAACTTCTGTATAGGCGAAGTGAGCTCAAAGGTAAAAGGAAGCTAAGAAGAAGATTCCAAGCTTGTTAAGTGAAGGTGTGCTATCTCTTTTAGTTTAATTCATTTCCTTGCATGAGTATTTGTGTGTTGTGTTGATAATGAGAAGATATGTTGCTTAATGTTGAGTGAGAGGACTGGAAATGGTGAAAAAGCATGAGATGAAATGAATAAATGAGGTAAATATTGAGTTTATACTGAAACAGGTTTTGCTGGAAAAGTAACCAGTAACTTCACCGTGATTTTGACCCTATTTAATGATGGAATTAGGAAGTGTCATAGAATAATTATTTGTTCCTCTATGTGTTAGCTTTCCATGGGTTTTTGAATCACCCAAATCGGAGTTGTAAAGTGAGAGATATGACCAAAATAGTATAGACTGCGCAGGCTAGAAAACACGACGCGCGCTCGCGAATTTCATTGCGCGCTCGCGAATTGTGCCTGTAAACTCTCTGACTCTCATTTTGCACTTCTCGCGCTCGCGAATTTGGCCTGTAAACTCTCTAACCCTCTTGTGTGCTTCTCGCGCTCGCGACTTTGCATGGCGCGCTCGCGAATTGTGTTCTGATGCTCTTTTGGACTTCATTTTCTATGTAATTGTATTCCTTTGCTCAACTTGTATGCCTCCAATCATTTTAAAACAAAAAGACAACATGAGAACATGTATCAAACCAACATGCAAGCATGCAAATGATGTGAAATGAGGTAAACACTATGGTGTATGAAGTTATGAATTCTATGCAATTGTATTTCTTTTCTCAACTTGTATGCCTTCAATCATTTTAAAGTAAAAAGACAACATGAACACATGTATAAACACAAAATGCAAGCATGCAAATGATGTGAAACTAACATGACACAAGTTGCCCGCTTGGCGAGGCTATCAGCATACAGGTAAGCAGTAAGATTTATGAAATTATGAAGCAGTTAATTTTATGACACAAGCATGTGAAAATAACATGACACAAGCATGCAAATTATGACACAGATACTATGCTTTTGTTTTATCTATTGACATACCATTCATATGCTCCATTGAGGTTAGGTAGAAACCACTTAGATAAGGCTATGTCGCGACATAGGATAGCAGATCTGCGCCCCATACAGTTTGGTACTCCGGCTACAGGCCATTGAGTGGATATGATTATATAATGGCCATAGCAGCCCAGTCATACAGTATTCATCCAGTTTCATACAGTTTTTCTTATCACTTTGGTTTCACTATAACCTTATGGAGCTATACAGTTATATTGACTACAAATTGCATAATCATACAGTATAATGAGCAGCAAGTATGATAATGAAAGTATCATGATATGTGTGCTTACATTCCATACGTGAGTACATGTTTATTTCTACATATGTATGTGCTTATATGTTTCTTTATTAGTTGCGATATTCACTGAGTTTTAATCAAAGTTGCAGAACTCATACAGCATAAAGAACATTAGGTAAGATCATGAAAGTATAATGCTATATATGCTTACAAGTTTATTTATTTAATTCTTAAGGAGCCATACAATTATGAGATGTTATTAATCATAACTTATATGATGTGACTAAAAGTGCATAAGTCATACAGCATAATGAATAGCAAGTAAGACAATGAAAATATATTGTTATGTATTCTTACATGTTTATTGATTTCATTCATACAACATAATGAACAGCAGGTAAGATCATGATAGTATCATGATATGTGTGATGTTGAAATTTACTGAATCTATGATTTTCAATACTTTTATGAAATTTGTATTTTAAGTTAGTTGTCATCACACTTTGTTAAGTATGTGAATTATGAGCATCACTGAGTTTTATACTCAGTGCGTCGATTTTTTTATCACGCGTAGGTTGAAGATCGTGGTTGCTACTTGAAGACTTGAAGAGTACTATCAAAGTAGAAGTGATTAATTTGGTCATAATAGATTGAGAGTTGTATAATTAAGAATTATGGCATGTATTAAGATTTATGGCATGTATAATTATTACATTTGTTAGAGCTTATGTGATTGGAAATATCATTGAAGCATGTAATTATTTTGGTGTAAGTATTTGGAGGAGATGATTGAATATGAAATATTTTACTATAGTTGGTATGATTAGGTCATGAAGACTTGATATATAGAATGAATGCAATTAATTGCTGGATATTAAATGCTATTGAGGATTTATACAATTATGAAAAGATATATAAAGTGTTATTGTGTTATGATGATTCTTTGGAGATGTTGGAAGTTTAGAGTTTAATTGGGAGTGTTTTGTATTCATATTTAGCATACAGGATGATATCAGCATGACAAGACATAAGTTCAACCAGATTGTAGCGTCTCGGCTTGGTTCATTCGGGTTAACGGGTGGACCGGGAAGGGATGTTACACAAGTAATGTGAGTTTATAAGGAATACTAATTATTGCACAACACACGCACTCACACAAATGTGCAAATATTTCAATCTCGTCATCCGACTAGTTATATGATCATACAAATGATCACGCAAATGGCATATCAACAGCATTTATAAACATTATCACCTTCACATAATCACATCACGTGGAAATTGGTCAGTGGCATCACCAAAACCCCCGATGAGCCGTCTCCTCACATGGCCTATCCTCTCCTGATGTGTGCACTAGGGAGCTGATCCCCCATACATGGCTGACCAGTCTAATCCTCACTTGACCAGTGCTTTCATTGTTTTTCCATTCTCTCTTCCCTTTTCCATACCAATAGGATGCCACCCTGTGGTTTTCCATATAATCCATATCATCAGGTGCACACGGAGGCGCCGATCTCCCCATACATGGTTGACAGTATTGTAGACCACCCTCACAAACCCGTGGTGACCCACTTCATCCCAAATCCTCACAAACTGAGCATAACATTATCACATCACACCTAATCAAACATTGCAATTAAATGCAGACATATTAATCAATTAAACATCGTAATGCAATGCACAATTAGACATCCATATTCAAATGCAAATAAATAATTAAATAATATTAACAATAAACAACAATGATAAAAATAAATAATAATAATAATAATAATAATAATAATGATAATAGTAAACAAATAACTTTATTTTTAATATATCAAGTTTAAAGAATTAATCTAAATAAACCTATTAATTAAATTATTAATTAAGTCTAGCCTAGGTTCTATTGAAATTTCAGCGGAACCTTCTCTAAAATTTGATTAAACCACAATTCACTAATAAATCCTCAAAGCCCATCCATCGGGCAATTCACATCAACTCATCCCATCCGCCATATCCCTATTCATCAATCATTCGTTCACTCAATTCACACAGCCCATCCATCGGGCAGTCAATTCAACCAACCCATTCGCTTTAGGCTACATACGTCATCCATCACACACACACACACACACATATGCACTTAATAACTCCAAACCAACTAAACATTTATAATAAAAACATTTATAATAAAACTTGATTCGCCAAGTTAAATACAGGTACTCTCATTGATAGTTTCTAAGCCTTAGATTTTAATTTCCCCCTGACAATATTTTAATAAAATTCCTAAGTTAACCAACATAAGCATTAGCTAAGAATTCCCATTTCAATATCAAATCTTCTAATTATAACTAATATTCATGAAATATATTTAGCAATATTCAAAATTAATTGCTTCTTACAATATGCCCCTAACTAATTCCTAACAAGAATTATATCTAACTAATTATTTGTTAAAATTCAATTTATTCGACTATAAATTATATATAAATTTGGAATTGATACTAAAAATGGGAGAATAGGTCCTAGGGCGTACCGCTTGAGAATCAGATTATAATTCCACAATCCGCGCAAAGAGGAGGTCATTCTGCCTCTTGAAGCCTCGCCGAAGCCTCGTCGACCGGTCACCACACCACCACCGCCGTGCACGGTAGCCAAAAAATCATGCCTCTGCTGGATTTGAGTGGCACTTACACCCCTAGACTAAAAAATTCACTAGGAACTCGAATCCATGCTCCGTTTGTGCATTTGGTGAGCCGGTCGATCGGAATCAAGCTCGACAGTCGCTCAACCATCGCCTTCAATGGCACTTCCACCATACGGGGTCCATCTTCAACTTTAATGGAGGGGAAACATTTTGGAGGTGAGTAGGGGTCGATTGGGACCCTTCCCGACGTTTGAGATCAACAGAACGTGAGATTTCTCTGAAAAGTTGAAGGAGACGGTGCTGTTGACAGAAACAATCCCAATTAATTGAAGTTCGTTCCACGTACCAGGCGACCGACGAAGGGACCACCAGCTCTAGGAGGGTCGACCGCCACCTTGCTCTGGTTAAGCGATGGTTGGAAACGCAGTGCAACGAGGGAGGGGGGTGTCAAGCGAAGCAGGAGAGGAATGAGAGAGAGGAGAGAAAAATGGGGCCAATGATAATTTGGCAATATTCTAGGGACGTCTAGACCATTCCGGTTCGATTTAAACCGATTTGGTCCATCTCAGTGATTTAGATCATACACTGCATCCACTATCTAAAAGCCCATACAAAGGTTGAAACTTTCTCATTGCAAAATTAGATCATAACCTAACAAGATTGATTGTCCATGATGGTTAATTCCAATAAACGGTGCAAATGGCATCCAGTAGCTATTCACTAAATAAGTTGTGTCAAATGGAACAACATCCCCAAACTCTTTCTATGCATTTTGACTCCGTGCATCGACCACATTATGTTCTTCATTCATCCATCCTTGTAAGCTGCAATTTTATAGAAAAAATTTTGGTCCCTTTGTTGTATTCATCTAAATAATTAATGAACTGATTCTATATCACCCTTCACTAACTACAACTTCCTCACCTTTCCCAAATGGATACAACAATCTCTCTCTAAGCATCTCATCATCGCATATTCTCGGCCTCTACAACCAGAGCACAAAATGTCTTGCACGAACAAATTCCTACACTATCATTTATCTCCAATCTTCTCTTCATGTGAGGCAATATCTCTCAATGTTGTTACATAAACCTAGATTTGGTAGGAGTCATTCATAATTATGCTCCAAAATCACCTTATTAATTCTCCACCTTTTGTCACATTGTGTGGATGCATACAACCTTGCTTTATATTTTATCCACCAAAACAAACGTTGTCTTTCAAGGGACTTACTATATATACCTGCTTTACGTCCTTAGTGACAGCCAACGGTAATGAATTATGGATCCCCTTTTGCATCTTTCTTCCCTGATATCTTGTTAACACTAAATCCTTTACTCCTTGCATATGATCCATAGAATTCAAATAGATCATCCAATTCATAAAACGACATATCCACTTATGGTTCAATACACCTCTCCCTACCATTTGCTGGACTTTGCAAGTTACGCTCTTCTATAGGAAATTCTCTTTCAATTTCACCTCTACTCCCTTCCAATTCTACTCCCAACCCATCCATTTTTATACTTGTTATATTATACCAATACTCATTTTAATACACAACTCATTACATATATATATTCTTCACATGCATAAATTCATTTCTATGCCAATAATTGTAATCCATTTCTACAACACATAATTCAACAATTATAAATATTCACAAACATTACTTCGCATAATTGACTCTTCACACACTCATTATTCAAATTTTTTATATCACTATATGATGTACATTTTGATTATAGTCATCTATTATGAACTGGCCTCTTCCTTTCCCATAGTAATGCAACCAACACAATCATTCATATAGATAACTTATTATTTGTCAAAGGCTATTGATTTCAAACAGTACTCATAGCTATGTTACAGGTTACCAATGTGATGATTAGTCATATTTTGTTCTCATTATCATCATCCACAAACAGAACATTCACAATAGCTTCGACAATCTCTCATGTTCAGACACCCAACAGAATTACTTTCGTATAACCTCCACATTACATCCTACATTCTAAGACTCAACAGTTCAATAAAAATAGGCTAATTGAATAATTACTGATATTACATGAAGAATGCACTCTCGTTCTCTTCTCTAGCGATTTTGCCCCAATTATTGACTTTCATGGACCATTCATGGCTTTAGCACACGCATCCACCATTCCCTCCCCAACTCTTATCCTCACTTGCTTCACATACCAATCTAATACATTGTTATCTAATAAAAGTTGTCTGTCACCAAATCTTGCTACAATTTTAGTTTCAACTTTATTTTTGTTGTCTTCCTGCAATCTTCTTTTACCATATTTTGTTGAAGCAAAGTCGTCATTAAAACACAGTAAAACAAAGTTTAACTCAACCACGAATTATGCATTTGCCCTTTCTTTTTAAGACAAACTCACATACTACCCTTAGTAACACTACGAATACTGTCTCTTGCAAGCTCAGTACTCATGGTCCACATTTAACAATTTAAAATTCCCAATCCACAAGGTGATTCGTGTTATGTATCACCGCTCTATTTATAATTTCTCTTTTGCAATTTCTTGTTGGCTATTATCTTCATTAGGATGGAGTCCTATGTATTGATGGAGGGAAGGGGCTGGGAGGCGACTTTGGTAAAAAAAATTTTGAGGCCATAATTCTTAGCAAATACCTTGGTCATTCAGTGTTATTGTGTTCTAATTTTCAAAACAAGACTCTTTATGTTCGATTCTTGCTATTTGCAATGTTTTTATTTTTAGTATTCATCTCCTAGTCTCCTACTTATACATATGTACTAAGTTTTTTATTTAATTTTAATCTTAGGCTTGATTTCATTATGTGAATACAAAATCAATAAATATTAAAATGTACAATAATATTATAAATTTAGAATTTAATTATTTATATTGGTTATTTGGTTAAAACTTAATAACATTAAAAAACTTTAAAATTTTAAATTCATTGAATAAACACATGATATTTAATTATTCAAAGAGATGGATTTAACATTATAAATTTTGATTGTTTTAAATAATAATATGAAATTAAATTGTATGAATTTTGAAACTAAAATTTTATATTTAAAGTTTTAAGCACTAATATTTATTTTTTTATTGTAATTTCTAAAATGAAAATTTTAGAAAGTTATTATTTCTTTTCTATTGAAAGTTATCCTTGTACCAAATATCTTTATTATTTTTATTTTTATCAAAATTTTTTGTCAATATGTAATATATATTTGCATATGAAATTATTTTTTCAATCACATATGACCTTAGCACTATGAAAGAACCTTGAACAAAACTTCGATACAGCAATAAAAAATAATTTTTTAAGTCAAATAATGATTCAAATGATTTTTATCATATTGTTTTTTGATTAATATAGGTATTATGTTAAAACTAGGAATCGGTTTCAAAGCGTAGTGTTCTGAAAAAGTTACAAATCCATCTAACTAATAAGCAATAGTTGAAAGATTTAAACCCTTTGCCACTAAAGTCTAGTGGAAAGACAGGGTCTTCACATTAAGCCGATTGAGACATGTTAGAAACCAAACTTAGAAGTTAGAACTGGGCCACAAGGCCCATCAAATATTTTCCAAGTATTTTAATCTACTCAATTATCTATTCAAATAATCATTTAATTAAATTATCTTTAAAATAATTAGTGTCTTATTTTAATATTAGAATTTTTTTTTTCTAAATGAAGTTATGCAAATTCCAAACAACTTTAAAATTAAGAAACAAGCATTACAAAGATAATAATTAGTTTCTTCTTGTAAATAATAAAAATGTGATTATTTTTTAAATTGGGATGGTAATTCAAATCTTACTAATATCATTTTTTTTATATTATGAAAAGTTCTTTAGAATGAATTATATTGTTGACAATTATTAACTTTTTTTTTTTTTTTTTGGTGATAAAAAGAGATTAAACAAGACTAGCTGTGGCTACCACAAAAGTGAGCCACACCATATAGATCCTGAGCAATAAAAGACATAATATTGTTGGGATTATAACTTATTCCGAGTGGGGCCCGTGGAAAAATACTGGTGGTAAAAGTAAAATAAAATTACTATTACCACATATACCTCCAATAATTAAATATTGGATATTGAGGATCGAATCCACTAGAAATAATAACCACGATAAAAATTAAATAATTACAGTAAATACTAGATGAAAAATAAGAACACCGAGATTTACGTGGTTCACCCTTCAACTGTTATGGGCTACGTCCACGGGTCAAAAACTCCGAACAATTCTTCTACTAAAAATAGTAGGTACAAAAGAGATTACAAAAATAGTGGCACTCTAAGTGTTTAAACAAAAACACCCTAAAAATTACAATCCTCACTATTTTCTCTCTTTTCCAATTTTAGGAACCCTTTCCTAAAATTATAATCTTTGTTTTTTGTTTTGTTTTTGTACATCTGTTTAAGGAGAATCCTTCTCCTATTTATAGGAGAAGGGGACGCAGTGGACGCGTTAATCACGCGTCCACTTTTCCCTTTTTTTCCTTTCTTTCCTTTTTTTTTTCTTTTCTTTGGCACCGTCCTCTTTGACTGCCACCATAACAAAAACGTGTTTTTTTTTTCTTCATTCAAACGTGTGTGGGTCCCACACGTTTGAATCTCTTCTTTCTTTTTTTTTTCTTTTCAAATGTCTATGGGTCCCACATGTTGGAGGGACCCCACAATAATTCTCCCCCTCCCGACTACATGGTGGGACTCTCCATCCCTGCTGCTTTGACACATAGCTCGAACTTCTCCTTCGGAACGACCTTTGTTAATATATCTGCAGCATTTCTGTCTGTGTGGATCTTTCGCAACTGAAACTGCTTCTCTTCAATGGCAAGTCTGAGCCAATGATATCTTACATCAATATGCTTCGTCTGTGCATGATACATAGTATTTTTGCTCAAGTCTAATGCACTTTGACTATCACAATAAACTATATATTCTTCCTTCTGCACACCCAATTCTTGAAAGAATCGCTTTCACCAAAGCATTTCCTTTCCTGCTTCCATTACTGCAACGTACTCTGCTTCAGTCGTTGATAATGAAACACATTTTTGTAATCTCGACTGCCATGAAATAGCTCCCCCTGAAAATGTAAAAAGGTAACCTTATGTAGATTTTCTTTCATCAAGATCACCGGCCATATCTGCATCTGTGTAACTAACAAGTGGAGCCTTTTCACCTCCAAAAGTTAAACATAACTTTGAAGTTCCTCTCAGGTATCTGAAGATCCACTTCACTGCTTCCCAATGTGTCTTCTGGGGATTTGACAGACATCGACTCACAACGCCAACTGCATGAGCGATATCTGGTCTTGTACACACCATTGCGTAAATTAAACTTCCGACCGCTGAAGAATATGGAACATTTGACATATCTCCTTTTTCTTTCTCTGTTGATGGGTAGGATTTCTTACTCAACTTGAAGTGAGCGGCAAGCAGAGTGCTAACTGGTTTAGCATTCTTCATATTGAACCTCTCTAGAACTCGTTCAATATATTTTTCCTACGATAACCATAACCTGCAGGACTTTCTGTCTCGAATAATCTCCATTCTGAGAATTCGCCTTGCCGATCCCAAATCCTTCATGTCAAATCAAATCATTCTTTAACTTGCTAATCATGTGTGCATCTGGTCCAACGATTAGCATATCATCAACATATAAGAGAAGGATGATAAATTTACCATCAGGGAATTTCTGAACATATACACAAGGATCTGCATCTGTCCTTTTGTATCCATGATTCACCATGAAAGAATCAAACTTTTTATACCACTGTCGCGGTGCTTGTCTCAACCCGTACAAGCTCTTCTTCAAGCGACAAACCATGTCCTCTTTTCCCTTGACCTTAAAACCTTCTGGTTGTTCCATATAGATTTCTTCCTCTAGATCCCCATGCAAGAATGCGGTCTTTACATCAAGCTGCTCTAACTCAAGATTCAAATTGGCTACAAGACCTAGTACCACTCGAATAGAACTCATTTTCATAACTGGTGAAAAAATCTCATCAAAGTCAATACCTTTCTTTTGAGTAAAGCCTTTGACAACCAATCGAGCTTTGTATCTCACTAGGTTACCATCATCTTTCTTCAGTTTGTACACCCATTTGTTCTTGAGTGTTCTCTTCCCTTTTGGAAGTTTCACCAGCTCATAGGTGTCATTCTTTTTTAAAGAATTCATCTCTTCTTGCATGGCTTTTGTCCTGCAATCTTTGTCTTTGCAAGATTGCACATCTTGGAAGCTCTCTGGCTCCCCCTCATTAGTAATCAAAATGTAATCAGAACTAGGGTACCTTGTAGATGGTTGGCGTTCTCTGGTTGACCTTCTTAACTGAGGTTCAACTCCTTCTGGTGGAATGGGGTTCTCTGGCTCCCCCTGCTCAACACTCTCTGCATCACTGTTATCATCTATAATTGTCTCTTGATCCCCTACGACTGGCTTTTCTTCTTCTTCTTGTTCTGATTCTGGCATTCCTCCTCCTGTGGCATCTTCTAGAGGAATGCTTCCTGGTGTAATATCAACAACACCATCACTTGTGGATTCTTCACAAGTTATATCTCCCACGATCTCATTCTCGTGGAATACTACGTCTCGGCTCTAGACAACTTTCTTTTTCACTGGGTCCCATAACCTGTAGCCAAACTCTTCGTCTTTATAACCAACAAAAGTGCAAGGAACTGACTTGTCATCAAGCTTTGATCTCTGCTCCTTTGGAACATGCATAAATGCCTTGCAGCCAAATACCCTCAGATGAGAGTATAAAATATTTCTACCTGTCCAGACCTTCTCCGGGATATCAAAATCCAATGGTGCTGAAGGTAGTCGGTTGATTAGGTAGACAGCAGTATTGACAGCTTCTCCCCAAAATGGCTTAGGTAAGTTGGCCATTTTGAGCATGGATCTGACTCTCTCAATAATGGTGCGATTCATCCGTTCAGCAACGCCGTTGTGTTGAGGCGTACCAGGAACTTTCTTTTCATGCCTGATACCGTGCTGACTACAATAATCTCTAAACTCCTTAGAGATATACTCACCACCATTATCTGTGCGCAAACACTTCAAGGCCACTCCAGTCTCCCTTTCCACCATAGCATGGAATTGTTGAAAGTGCTTGAATACTTGGTCTTTTGTGCGCAACAAATATATCCATGTTTTCCGCGAGAAATCATCAATGAAGGTAAGAAAATACCTTCTTCCTCCAAGTGATTCTACTTCCATGGGACCACATACGTCAGAGTGTACCAACTCCAACTTGTTGTCTTTCCTTCTAGAGCTTTTCAAAAATGAGACTCGATGTTGCTTCCCAAACAAACAATAATCACAAGGGTTTATTTTACCTTTGGCTAATGGTATGAGGGACTTCTTAGCCAACATATTCAACCCTTTCTCACTAACGTGCGCCAGCCGCCTATGCCACAAATTTGGCGAAGCATCATCTGCAACTGTATTCAGTTGACCCGCACATATTATTGCATGCATCTTATACAGCGAGCAACATAATTTTCCTCTCGCCACCACCAAAGACCCTTTGGTGAGTTTCCAATTACCGCCACCTGTATGATGGTGATAGCCTTCCTTGTCCAGTACACTCACAGACAACAGGTTCAACCGAAGATCGGGAATATGTCGCACATTTTTAAGTGTTAATGTGCACCCGACACTTGTTTTTATGCAGATATCACCGATTCCCACCACTTGCGAGACACTATTATTTTCCATTTTAATAGTGCCAAAATCTCCTGCTTTATAAGTGGAAAAGTATTCCCTTTTTGGAACACAGTGGTATGAAGCACTGGAGTCTACTATCCACTCGGTATCTGCATCTCCAACATGACAACAATCTGCATCATGAGTGACTAAAGTCACCTCACCATCTTCTCCTGAGACTGTAGCAGATGTATTTCTGTCATTCTCCTGTCTTCGGTCTGCATTATCCTGTTTGAGTAAACGACAATTTCTTTTGAGATGACCCTCCGTACCACAATGGTAACATTTTCTCATCTCTCTGGACTTGGATCTACAACCTGATTTTACATGCCTTGGACTTCTACTCTTGCTTCGGCCCCTATTCTCTGTGACAAGGGCTTGTGAACTGGTACTGGCAACATCTCTTCTTTTGAGTTCTTCATTAAGTAGTCTATTCTTTACCATAGACATTGTTACCACACCATTTGGAGCTGAGTTACTCAATGATACCACAAGAGTATCCTAGCTATCCGGTAGAGATCCCAACAGTAGGCACGCTTGCATCTCATCTTCTAAGGACATACCGCTAACTGCTAACTCAGTTATGAGTCCTTCAAAATCGTTCAGGTGTTGCGTAATTGATCGTCCCTCTGACAGCTTCAAGTTCATGACTTTACGCATCATGAAGACTTTTCCTTGAGCATTCGTAGCCTCGTACGTATTCTCCAATTTCTTCCAGAGAACTTGGGGATCTTTTCATTTCTCACATGGTTGTACAAGCTAGTATTTATCCATTGGCGTATTGTACCCAATGTCTGCTTTTTTAATTTCTCCCACTGTCTTTCTTTCATTTCTTCCGGCTTTGCACCGTCACCTTCAATCGGATTGTACAGATCTTTACAATTAAGGTAGTCCTCCATTCTTGATTTCCACATTGAATAATTCGAATCCGTCAATTTGATCATTGCCCCTTCGTTAGCCATGTTGAATTCTGAATCTGACAAAATTTCACTATTCACGAAATTCACTATTCACGTGAATAGTAACTTTGACAGAATTTACCAACCAAAGGCTCTGATACCAGTTGTTGGGATTATAACTTATCCTGAGTGGGGCCCGCAGAAAAATACCGGTGGTAAAAGTAAAATAAAATTACCATTACCACATATACCTCTAATAATTAAATATTGGATATTGACGATCGAATCCACCAGAAATAATAACCACGATAAAAATTAAATAATTACCGTAAATACCAGATGAAAAATAAGAACACCAAGATTTACGTGGTTCACCCTTCAATTGTTATGGGCTACGTCCACGGGACAAAAACTCCGAATAATTCTTCTACTAAAAATAGTAGGTATAAAAGAGATTACAAAAATAGTGGCACTCTAAGTGTTTAAACAAAAACACCCCAAAAATTACAGTCCTCACTATTTTCTCTCTTTCCCAATTTTAGGAACCCTTTCCTAAAATTATAATCTTTGTTTTTTGTTTTGTTTTTATACATCTGTTTAAGGAGACTCCGGACGCAGTGGACGCGTGATTTTCCCTTTTTTTCCTTTCTTTCCTTTTTTTTTTTCTTTTGTTTGGCACCGTCCTCTTTGACTGCCACCATAACAAAAACGTGTTTTTTTTTTTTCTTCATTCAAACGTGTGTGGGTCTCACACGTTTGAATTTCTTCTTTCTTTTTTTTTTCTTTTCAAATGTCTATGGGTCTCACACGTTGAAGGGACCCCACAATAAATACCCATAGGCAGAAGGTACAGAATCTGAATATCTTGAGAAAAGAATGAAGCATGCTTCACCAACCAATCTGCACAAGCATTTGCCTCCCGATAAAAATGAATCAAGTGGTAATGAGGGTGAGCCTTAAGGAGGTGCCGGATATGTGAAACTAAAGATCCATGTTGAGTTTCCTTAGATAGTATCAACCGTAAGAAGACTATCAGATTCAATCACAAGATGAACAGTCCCATGGGCTATAGCCAGCTGAATACCTGTGAGCAGGCCCCATAATTCTGCTCCCAAAACCGTTGTAGAGTCAATCCTAGCAGTAAAACCAACTTGCCAAGCACCTATATAATCTCAAACTAAACCCCCCGCATAGGCTGTGGCACCATGGTTTGGAATGGATGCATCAGTGTTGAGCTTAAGTACGAAGACACGGGTAAGGACCAGTACACCGAAGCCTCATTATTGGTGACAAGGTTCCCACTAGCTGCTGGAAGAGTAGGCAAAGATATATAATCTTTAACCAATCTGTAAGCTATATCAATTATAGTAGAAACAGAAGAGGAGTGGTCCCTAAAAACAACAGCGTTTCTGTTTTTCCATAAAAACCAACACAGGGCCAAAAAACGAGGACCAAGGAACCTCTGTAAAGCTCAAATCCCCTTGCTGGAAATTCCAAAATAGCCATTCTGTAACATTCCATGAAGGACTAAAAAAGAGATGTTGGATATCAAGAGGAGCTGTTAAGTGCTAAACACCATAGGCCATGGGACATTCACGCATAGCATGGAGCCTCGATTCAGGAGCAGAAGCACAGATAAAACAATAGCCATCTTCTATCAAGTGTCGACGTTGTCATTCCAAGTTGGTAAGAACCTGATCATAAGCAAGAAACCACAAAAATCTTCTAACGCGCTGAGGGCCGTGTCATTTCCAGATAAGCTTCTAGTCATGAACAGGAACCAAATAATTAATGGAGGGAAACATGTGTCTGTAAGTAGATTTCACAGAAAAATGACATGAGCTGGAATGTGCCTAGTAGACATTGTCCTCTCCTAACATAGGGGAGGGAGGAGGGATGGCCCTGATCCTATCCAGGATATTCTAACCTAAATATAATCTTAATAAATTCAAATTCCAGTGACCTGAAGTTGTTACATACTGAACAACTCTATCCTCTAAAATGAAATAAGGAACCTTAATAATCGACTCATTAAGCGAAACCACACCAATATCAATCCAACTATCCAAACAGAAACGAATAGATAGTCCATTACCCATAGACCAAACCAGACCCGACTTTAAGGTGGGAAGAGCATTGAGAATACCTTTAGCCAGAAACGAATAGATAGTCCATTACCCATAGACCAAACCAGACGCCCCTGCACCAAAAAACTCAACTGGAAGCAGATTAGACCCCATTTTATATTTAGATCGTAGAATTTGAACCAAGAGAGCTTTAGGCTGTTTGATAACTCCCAAAGCTAACTTCATCATGAAAACATCATTCAAAGTAGTCAGGCAACATAACCCCAAACCACCTAGAGCCTTAGGAGCTAGAATTTGCTGCCAAGGAATAAGAGCCAATTTTCGATGAGAATCAGTGGAACCCCATACAAATCGACAACATGATTTTTCAACCTCATTACAGATATGTCTAGAGAGACAAGTTGTCTGCATGGAAAAAATCGGCATTGCTACAATAACAGACTGAGACAAGGTGATTCTCCCTGCTAAAGACAACTGAGAAGTTAGACCAACCATTTAACCCATTCGAAACTGCTTCCAGAATGTGGTGATAACTACGCTTAGTTATACGACCATGAAGCAAGGACATGCCAAGACACTTACCAAAAGAAGAGACCTCCTTAAATCCCAAGGCCTCATTCAGTCTTCTACGAGAAATGATTGGAACATTTTTAGAGTAGAAAACCATCGTGAAAATTATTAACTTTCAGTTGAAGCAATATATAGAAAGCATGCCAAGTTCAGTAGCTTGAACTTCTAGTCAAGTGCTGATTTTACTCCTATTCTCAACGGCTGGATAGTAATCATAACTCAAAAAATGTATAGAGACTACAAAAATAAAAATGATATAGGTTTAGTATCAAACTAGAAAATGTCAATCTTAAAGCACACTCTCCATTAATATTCAGATTAATAAAATTGTATTTTTATTCAATTAAAATAATTTATTTTGTTATTTTTCTTTTTCTAGTGATATTACCTAAGTTAAAAAATGTTAGAGGTTATTTGGATTGATGGAATGTAAAATCTGAATTGTAATTTGTAAAATCAATAGAATTTCACATTTCATCATTTGTTTAAAAAAATATAATTTATAGATTTAAAAGACACTTAGAAATAACATTAAGTGCTTTAAATTACGTTATTAATGAAAAATAATAAAATTGAAAAAATAGAGGTAAAATTCCTCTCTCTTCCAAAAACAATAGAATTGAGGTCGTGATAGAATTTATCAATTCTATAGATTATTATCTATTTTTCTGAACCAAATGACGGGATCTGAATAAATTTCAGTATTGAAATTTCATCTATCTAAACGACTTCTTAAGTCTTAATGTTAAAAATATATATATATATTCTATCAATATTGAGATTTAAAAAGTTAACCTCTCAATTAATTGAACTTTTTTTTTATTTATCCTTTTTAATTCTTTTTCATTAATATTTTTATTTCTTTCTTTTCATGCAAAAGCCACCAGTTCACTTTTAAAGTCGATTCAAACACGTTGTCCACTTTTAAAGCCACTTCAAAACCTTTAGAAGAAAATAATAATAATAATAATAATAATAATAATAATAATAATAATAATAATGTTTAGTTTTTGGATTGTAGGGATTACTAAATTTATGTGGAGATTTTGAAATTTGTTTACCAGTATATTTATAATTGAGTTGCTAAATAATTTTATTTTTATACTTTTTTCATTCCAAAAAGATAATTTATCTTTCTAGTCCAGCATCCTTACTCATGGTGCTACACCATGGTAACCCTATGGATGAAATAAGGCTATTGGAGATGAGAATAGCATGTTGGATGGTAATTGGACCAAGAATATGAGAAGGGAGACGGCGTAAGGCTCTCCTCCTCCCTGGAGCCGGTATGTGGGACCAAGCCCTAGTGAGCTAAGATGCGGGTATCATGTTCTATTAAAAGAGGTAGATGTCTCCATAGAGAATGAGCTCTATGGACACTATAGGGCCGAAGGCCTATAGTGCACATCTCTCCTGAAGTGGAGGTTTCGGTATAAACAGTTCTATGCTGCTCGGATGCCCTAAGGCCTTAAGCCCATACACCATTGTGTGAGATTCTTATACATAATAAGTAAGTCTATTTGCCTAATTGAAAATTGTATAATTCTTGAAAATTCGTTGAAAATTTTAAATTATTTTAAAAAATTAATAATATTTTTATTTTAAACATATTGAAGAAAACATAACCCACTAAGATTTATGGAAAAACCTCCGGGACAACTTATCAGATCCTTGGTAGTTCTAACAGATTTTTGTTGAAACTTATTATAATTGATTGCAAAAGGTTTCAAAAAAAAAATATTCTAGCACAATATATGTCCACTTATTTTTAGAAAAATATCAAATAACATCTACCAATCAATGTGGTTTTAAAAAAAAAAATATGGAGAGTGAGAAATCTATTATTAAAGCTCAAATTGTTCGAAAATTTAGAGCCCGAATGAATTAATGTTTAAGAATTAACCAAGGCTTTCAAACTCAGCCGGTCTTCAATCTCATGAAAGCAAAGGGTCAATAATTAAAAGATTGATTGGAGTTGAATCGGTATATATAAAATAATTTAAAATTAATAAATTTTATTAAAAATCATATATGTTAATTGAAATAAACTGAATAAATTTGTTAAAATTAACGTATTAAAATAAATAAATTTTACTGCAATAATAATTTAATGAATAATTGAAAATAAGCATTAACTTTAAATAAAATAAATACTATATTTTCACACTAATAACATTAGAGTGATTTTTAATAAATTTTATACGTGATAAATTTCACAAGTATATTTTTTAACCTTATAAGAGGTGAAAAATTAAATAAAAAATTATATTTATAAACGAGAATAAAATATTTAATTTGAGAAAAGAAAAGAAAAACTTATTAAATAAATCAAATTTATAATTTTTAGTAGCAGTTTAAATTTTGAATAAGAAATGATATACCAATTGAGAGAAAATATAATCATTATAAAATGTTGAAATAAATAACTTCTGTAGCCAAGTCATTAGAAAGTCTTGCGTCTTTTGCAAGCAGAGAGTCTCGTTTCCTTAAAGAGTGGTGGATATGGCTTCAACTTCATCAGAACCTAGAGACATTTCAAACGACCTGACAAAGCTTTTGCTATGTGAGCAGGAGGAAGGAGGAGGGCTAGTATGACAAAGGAGATTGCTCAGTCTACTGGGAATTACGGGGGTGAATTTGTGGAAGCTGATGAAGCAAATTCCTCAGGTTTTTAGCATGGTTACATGCGCATTCGTGTTCGGCACGATGTTCTCTACCCTCCAAAACACTTAATGTGAATGAAGAGAATGGGAGGGGATTAATTTTGGGTGAAATTTCAATATGAAAGAGTCCTTAGTTTCTATTTCTACTATGGTATTATCGGTCATTCTGATCGTTTTTGTCCCTAAACAGTTGTTGTTCCTGATTCTGCCATGGAATGACCTTATGGCCCTGAACTGCTAGCTCAGTCTTGTCGAAGTGTATAGCCGATTGGAAGTATGTGGCTGAGGGATGGGCATATGCCGCCGTCGAAGTCAGTGCTAAGTGGTGGAACTTCAGTTATGCACGATGCTAATGGGATTGGGGGAAGCTCCACCTATTCCGCCAAAACAGGGGAACATGGGAGAGGTAAGATAATTGTTCTCCTTACTATGACTCATGCGCACAATCAGAAGCAGGTCCATATGGGTCACAGCAACTTAGCGGGGCTTAACAAGAATTCAGAGGCACGAATAGAGGCATATGACCTCAAGAGAAAACGTTGCAATGATGGGCTAGCCTAATCTATTTTTTCTGACTCTTTGGTTTTGGATAATAGCTTACAATTATCTACTGAAATTTTACCGGTGGGTCCTGAAGGTCAAGCCCACCGAGCACAATGAGTACCTTAGGCTGGAACCATCGTGGTCTGGGCAATCCGCGGACAATTCGGGTCCTTAAGGATCTGATTTGTAAATACAAGCCCGTCTTTTTATTTTTAATTGAGACTAAAACTTATAGAAATAAAGTTGAATCAATTTGTCGTATTCTTGGATATGAAGGGTCTTTTATGGTGGATAGTACCGGACTAAGTGTCACTACAAGAAATGCGCCATTTTGCGACCGACAAATCGGTCGCAAAATGGCTCATATCGGTCGCAAAATTAATTTTGCGACCGATCTGAGACCGACATATGTCGGTCGCAAAATAGCTGGTCGCAAAATGAATTTGCGACCGATATAATCGGTCGTAAACTTTAATAATCGGTCGCAAAATAAACGGTCGCAAATTTATTAAATCGGTCGCAAATCGGTCTCAAAAATCGGTCTAAAATCGGTCGCAAATAGGTCGTAAATTCGGTCTCAAATCGATCGCAAAGCCGTCGTAAAATGTAATTTAAAATTGCAATTGTCGGTATCAAAGCGGTCGCAAATCGGTCGCAAAATTAAAAAAATAAAAAAAAAATAAATATTATTATAAAACCAAAATTTTTCCGCACCTGTGAAAATTGACATATATACATATATATCACACACGCAATTCAAGAACAATGTAAATTGTAATTTTTATTGTACTGAACAAATTAAAATATCAAAATACAAATAAAAAACTAGAACAATGTAAAATTGTAATTTTTATTGTACTGAACAAATTAAAATATCAATCAAATCAAATAAAAAACTAAAAAGGTCCAAAATCAAATCTATGCTGCTGCTCATCTGCAGGATCCGATGTCGGATCGGCGAGAGGAGTACCTGCTGGATGTGATGTAGCGGCAGGAGGGGTGACCAAGGTATCGTCTGCAACATCGGGATCAAGAGCAGGAAGTGGCTGCTGCTGAGACGTCAAAACATGTCGGTCTGTAGCAGGCGCAGGATCAGAGGAGGAAGTACCAGCACGGGCCTCACCGGACAGCCGCAGGACATGCTCTCTAAGCTCTGCAATCTGTCTCTGCTGATCAGCAAGCTGAGCTCGTATATCATCATCATACTGCGAGTCAGTGTGCTCCGGCTGTCGTGCTGCGCTGGCTGTAAAAGCGTGAGCTGCTGAGCCAGTGTAAAACTGTGATGCCTGAGACCCGATGCCGTATACCTTCCTCTTCTTCTCGCCCCCTACAGCCTCGAGATAAAGCGCTACCTCGTCAATCCTTGACTCAGCTTCGGATTCATCGGTCTGAGAAGTAACAATACGCTCCCGAGCTGTAGTATAATTCTCCTGAAAACAAAAAATTAATTAATCAATGCAATTGCAAGCTTTATTATATTCAACTTTGTACATATTCGCAATGATTAGAGGGAATATTATTCATTGTTACTTACATTGACGCTCAGCGCACGTCTGTCGACAAAGGTATTACGATCGTGGTCCTTCGTGTGAGTGTATCTAAATACCTCCATCAGTGTGGGCTCACGACCTAATTCTTTAGCCTGCAATGAATTTTTATGCATGATATATTAATATATATAGTGTCCTTTCATTAAACATCAGTTTCTTATAAAGGTACTAGTTCACTTACTAATAATCGAGCTGTCTCTATAGCAGATATAGATCCGCCTGTGTGTCGCGAAGGTCCTGCTCCATCACCGCCAGTCTCACTGCGCCTGTTTTGTGCAAATATCTCCCGCTTTCTCTTGAATGCAGGATCCTCCCAAGCCTTTTGCCAGCTCTCCCATATCTCCTGAGACACGCACTGCTGCTTCTTACCGCTTTTTCTCATCCTATAGGTGAAGTCAGCGTATCGATCGGCGCATATCTTCTCCCAGGCTACTTTCAGCATAGCAGTAATGGCCTCGTCCCATATGAAATGTTTCTGCAAAAAAAATGAAATATAGCGTTTAAACACTAAGGATGTATCTTGAATTGTAAACATTGAATGATGATATAACTTAAACCAAAGAGTACCTGGAACTCCTCCCAATAAAAGTCTCTCGCCTCTTGTGGTACGGCATCCCATGTGTATCCTTCTTTATGCAGCTGTAGCTTGATTATCTTCAAAATTTGCCTCGCTGCTCGAGAAGATGGATATATGCTGAAAAAAAAAACATAAGTGAAATATAATTACACGAAAGTATCACAGTTATGAATAAGTACAAAATATAATTACAAAATATGCCTGCAGAAAATTTGAATAAGTACTTACTGTCCCGCTACCAAACTGAGGGTGATACGTGGATCGGATGAAGCTGCAAAAGAAATGACAAATGTTATAAATTTTTAGATAATTAATATATAATTAAAATGACAGTTATGACATTTATGATTACCTTGCACAGTAGGTGACTGTGCAGCTGGTGGAGTCTGTACTGGTGTAGAAGAGGAAGGAGCAGAAGAGGAAGGAGCAGAAGAGTGTTATGGCGGCAGTACTGGACGCTGAGCAGAGGATGAAGCCCCAGACGTACCTGAAGAAGGATGTGATGGCGGCAGTACTGCTCGCTGAGCAGATGACGAAGCCCCAGACGTACCTGACGAAGGACGAGGGATCGACCCTCCTCGTCCACGGGCACTGCGTCCAGGGCCATGACCTCCACGCGAACCACTGCCGGACGCGTCAGAATCAAACGGTCTGCCTCTAGCCATCTGTACTGCAGATATCAGAACCTAGATAAAATGAATTTATACAATTATATGAATTGTAGAACATGTGGTAAATATGAGTACACAAAGTGAATACCATTGAAATTCTTCATTAATAATATTAATTACATATACATTTATCAATTTGTAACAGTAAAATTTCTCTAAGTTTTAAGTGTCTTGAATATCATCTGCTTCCTCCTCCTCTTCATCAGCTTCCTCTTCTTCATATTCGTCTTCTGAGGTACCCATGATGATTTGATCTTCTTCCTCTTCATCATCTGATGGTCCTATTTCAACATAAGATCGGCTTTCATCATCCAATCTATCTGTTAAATCTTCAACAACTTGCATCGGTTGCTTTTCGACCCTAACTTCTTGAAATGCCTCCGATACTGCGAGTGAAGAAGATTGTTTCGTTTCAAGTGCATGAACAACTGATCTAGCCTTGATTTTACACACTGCCATCCAATCACATCTATCTCGTTTAAACGATGGATATGGGACATAGTACACCTGTGCAGCTTGCATTGCCAAAACAAAAGGTTCATACTTTGTATATCTTCTTCTTTGATTAATATCAACCAGATTATACTTAGGATGAACCTTCGTGCCAATGTTTGGCGTAGGATCAAACCATTCACATTTGAATAAGATTGTGCACTTCATTGGTAGGCCTGGATATTCTAACTCCAAAACCTCAACCAATTTCCCATAAAAATCGGCAGACACGTCACTGTAGTTTGATCCCTTTATGCACACACCGCTGTTCATTGTCTTTCTGCTTCTCCCATAACCCTCAGTGTGAAACTTGTAACCGTTTACAAAGTAGCCAGAGTAGGCATTAGCAACCGGTAATGGCCCCTTTGCCAGATCCGTAATAAATCTATTACGAATATCGCTTTCCGAGCTTCGAGCCTATGGGAAATAGTAATGACATGAGTCAGATTTAATAAATGTACATTCCGTGTTGTGCACATTGAAAGTAACTTACATAATATTTGAACCAATCTGCAAATTCCGTGTCCAGCTTTGCATCAACTGCAGTATCAGTCAAATTGAGATTTTGAAGCCGCAGAAGATTGATATATTTCCTATTTATCAACGAACCATATTAGCATAAGTATCATTTAACAACGGCCCACGTCAAGTTTAGAATGTTTACATTATTTATACTTACTGTACATATGGTGTGATGTCTTCGCAATTCAATAAAATATAGGTTTGAGCCGCTTGTACCTCTGCATCAGTCAATCGTCTTTTTTTTGATTTACCAATCGTACGCCCAGGGTAGGTGAAAATTTTTAGATTTCCTTCAAACTCAGATTGAACACGATCTCCTCCGTCATCGTTACGTGGCACTCTCCGATGCTTGGTGAAAACATGTTGGTCAAAGTAGTGTGAACAGAATGTGGAAGCTTCTTCCACCAAATATGCATTGCAAATGGATCCTTCGACCTTTGCCTTATTGCGCACATTCTTTTTAATTTTCTGTAGGTGTCTGTGATTGTACAATGCCAATATGTTAGTATAAGTTCAAAAAAATGATGTAATCATTAGAATGAGATGTTAGTGAATCACCTCTCAAATGGATACATCCATCGATATTGTACCGGTCCTGCTAAACGACATTCATAGGGCAAATGAACCGGCAGATGTTCCATAGAATCAAAGAAGCCGGGTGGAAAAATTCGCTCCAACTTGCACATCACTATTGGGATTTCTCGCGCTAATTGGTCCATATCATCGCATCGGATAACAGTCATCGTCAATTCCTTGAAAAAGAGACTCAATTCTGTCATTGCTTCCCAAATTTTTCTTGGTAATAATTCCCGGAATGCCACAGGGATCAATCTTTGCATGAAAACATGACAGTCATGGCTTTTCATGCCAAACAGTCTGTACTTCCTCATGTCCACACATCTACCCATATTTGAACAGTAGCCATCTGGAAATCTTAATGATCGTAACCATTCGCACAATAATTGCCTTTGGGATTTATCTAAACAATAACATGCCTTCGGAAACTTACCAGTAAGTACAGATTGCTCGAGTTCTGGTCGACGACAAATTTCCTTCATGTCTGCTCTCGCTTTTGCATTGTCCTTGGTTTTCCCTTCAATGTTCATGACAGTGTTGAACAGATTTTCAAACACATTTTTTTCTATGTGCATGACATCAAGGTTATGACGGATAAGAAGTGAACTCCAGTATGGCAAATCCCAGAAAATGCTTCGCTTTTTCCACCCGCTATTCCTGCCAATTCTTGTGTTTACCTCATCTGCACCAACCTCTGTAACTTTCATAAGCCCCAGATCTTCAATTTCTTGTAATATTTGTGCTCCTGACTTCACAGGTGGAGGGGGTTCAAAAATAGTTGTGTTCTTTCTAAAGCATTGTCGATTTCTCCTCCAAGGGTGAGATTCCGGTAAGAATTTGCGATGACAATCAAACCAACATTGTTTACCTCCATTCTTTAGTGTAAATGCATTAGTGTTTTCCATGCAGTGAGGACAAGCCAATTTGCCAGCCGTACTCCACCCAGATAACATTCCAAAAGCAGGAAAATCACTGATGGTCCAAAGCAAAGCAGCCCGCATTATGAAATTCTGATTGCTCGAAATATCGAATGTTTCAACCCCATATTCCCATAAATAATTAAGTTCGGCCATCAAAGGCTGCAGAAACACATCAATTTTATGTTTTGGATTAGTAGGCCCAGGAACAATAACACACAAAAACATATATTCATCTTTCATACACATTGTCGGTGGTAGATTATATGGTGTCACAATGATAGGCCATGATGAATATTGTTGTCCTGATTGGCCAAACGGCTGAAACCCATCAGTACAAAGCCCCAATCTCACGTTTCTCATTTCAGCAGCAAACAGAGGATGAATGTTATCAAAATGTTTCCACGCTTCAGAGTCTGATGGATGAGTCATTATACCATCCTCATATTCATGCAAAGCATGCCATGTCATGTGTTCAGCTGTCGCCTTTGATGCATATAACCTTTGAAGGCGAGGAACAAGAGGGAAATAATACATCTTCTTGAAAGCCTTCTCCCTTTGTACTCTACCAGTCCCTTGACCGCGCCGTTGATATCTTGGAAGATTACAAAACTTGCATTCTCTGAATTCCGAGTCAACACCCCAGAATATCATACAATTATTACGGCAGCAATCAATCTTTTCTACCGGTAGTCCCAATCCCCGAACTAATTTTTTTGTCTGATAAAAATTATCAACCATTGAATGGCCTTCAGGCAACATTTCTTTTGCTAACTGAACGAAATCATCGTAACACCTTTCTGAAAAATGGTGCTCTGCTTTCATGTGCAGTAATCGTGCAACAACAGACAGAACAGAATGATTCTTGCATCCAGGCCACAGTTCAATGTTAGCTGCACTTAGCATGTCAAACAATTGTTCTGCTGCTACATTTGGCGATTCCTCCATATTATCCCAATCAAATTGTACTCTACTCGCATCGATTACCATATCATTGCATTGATTACCATACAGAAATTGATAAGGCTGAACTTCTAAACTTACCGGAATGGAGTGGCCTGACCCACTGGCAACTTGAGCTTCACCATGATGTATCCATTCGTAATAATTTTCCACGAACCCATTTTTGCACAAATGAAGTTTCACTGTATCGATGTCTAAGAAGGCTCGATTTCGACACTTCTTGTGATTACATGGACACCTCAACTTATTCCCATCCATAAAACTGGGATTACCAACTGCAAACTGTATAAACGCCTCCAATCCGTGCAGGAACTCTTGTCTTAATATGCCATTGACCTCGAACCTCCAGTACATCCAATCTCGATTATTTCGCATTTTTTTTTACCTAATTAACAATGTGTTTATCAAGGGTAAATTATATGTAATTGCATTAGTCTGATCTAGCCTTAAAACATGCCACTAATGTAATGTTCAATTTACACTTATAACTAACTAAGGTTATTTCTATAATAAGGGGAAACTATATATAAATGTAAAATAACTAAGTTCATTTATTCAATACAAAGGTTATATATATATATATATATACACACCTACTATAATAAAGGTAAGTGTACTATTCTACATATTGAATTTATTGAAAAAAATTCGGCAGCATTTCGGCACAACACAATCAAATCTCAAATACAAAGACACTTCAATAAACACTTCTATAACATATCAACATTCTCCAAAGGCAAAATGGCCACTACTAGGCCTCCAATCCAAACTCATCATTCATTTAATAAAAACATATTTAAGAATAATAACGACAATAACATCTATAATAAAGAAAAAAATATTCTAAAGAAAAATATTCTAAAGTTGTAAGCAAAACACAAGTTGTACGCACCAAAAAAATAAAACACAAATATATAAACGTACACATTATGAAGTATTGACTCGTGCAAATTCATAATATGATTATCTTAAATATCTTTAAGTATGTTAAATGTTACTGTTATGTCATTTCAAGCTAAAATACCTATTTAGGCTTTCTTTTTTTTTTAACCTTTCTTTTTTTCCCCTTTTCTTGTTACAGTTCCCAATTTCGTGTGAGACAAGAGGATAGGACTTAGAAGCTTGGGCAAATCAGAGATCCCAATACAATAATATTAATTATTTTTAATACTTAATAATATTATTAATGAATTACATTTAAAAATAATAATAATAACGAATCAAATGCATTTTTGTTGTAATACCTTGGAGTGGATTTAGGGTAAGGGGCAGTGGAGATACAAGCTTCGCTGGTTTTTTACACCTTAGTTCAAAGTATTTTATATTGTAGTTCATAGTTTTTTGCACCTTAGTTTATAGTATTAATTTTGAATTCACCCCCATTAAATTTTTACTTTTTTTCCCCCACTAAATTCTTATTTTTATATTGTTTCCCCACTAAGCAAAGCTTGAAACTTTCTGAAACCACAAATTTAGGCTTTTTATGAGGTTCACAAATATGAGATATTCTCTTTTTAAAATCATATCTTTGACATTTTTCTTTCCCTTCCCTTTTGTGTTTCTTTTTCTTTCCAAATTCTAATTTTATTCTACTCTAATTTAATAAATTTGTTGTAATTGTACTCTATTACAAAAACTAAATAAAATAAAATAAAATACTAATATTATAGATATAACATAAAGCAAAATATTGACAATGTCTTGATAATTAATATGTTTCTACAAAAGCTTCTTCAAATCAAAGATCATATCCTCCTTTTCTCTAACTTTTTTATTAAAGAAAAAAGATTTTTCCCCTTTAAAAAAAAAAAAAAAAGGATTTTCTGAATATATTTTGTTCTTTCAAGATTACAAGTCCAGGTAGTTGACATAATTAATGAATTAAGCTTCTTCTTTTTGTTTGTTTGGTCTTCAAAGCAAAGGAAAGAAACATAAATTTTAGGGAGAGAAGTGTTGGATTGTAAAGAAAGAAATTAATTTATGTAAATAATGAAAAACCTTTAAGAATTCTTTACTCTTTTTTCTTTGTGAAGGTGAAAAGAAGCTCTATTATTGCTGATGCTATTCTTTATATTTACAAACTCAAACTCAAGTTGGAGTCAATCAAAAGAGAACTCTTATACTTAGATGCAATCAAAAGGCAATGCTTAAGCATGGTGAAGCTGCACCTCCACTTACCCAAGGTCTGTACTCTCTTACCCCATTAATTTATTTTCATGTTTTCTACTTTGCATAACATTTGCATCTTTCACTGTTTTGTATGCACAGGTGAAAGTAGAGAAAGCTGGAAAAGGATTTATTGTAAAGGTGATTTGCGAGAAGGGAGGAGATAAGCTAGTCTCAATATTAGAAGTATTTGAAGAAATGGGTCTAACAGTCTTGCATGCAAAGGTGTCGTGTAATTTGTATTTTGCCATGGAAGCCATTGTTGTAGCTGAAGAACAGACTGTTTTAGACGTGAAAAATGTTACTCAAGCTGTTCTTGAGGCTATTGAAAAGCATATATATAGAGGGAACAGACACAAGCAGTGTGAAGGTTGCTATCGTTTAATTAATAACTCCAAGTAATGTGACTTCAAGTAATGTTACTCCTCTGACTTCAAACTTTAGACATTCTTCGACTCCAAATTTCTACGTATATCCCCATATATAGATTAGAAAACGTTCTGAATTGTGGTGATGATATTATCAAGTTTGAAAATCAAACCCATAAAATAATCAGCTCTTAATAATTCATAAATAATAATTTGTTTTTCCCCTTTAATTTTTCAAATTTCGTTTACAGTCAAACAAAAAAAACTAAACTAGTATAACTATATTAATAATAACAATAATAACAACAACACTAACAACAACATTAACAATATTAATAATAATAACAATAATAACAGTAACAATAATAATAAATTGAAAAAAACACAAAAATCGCAAAAAAAAAAAAAAAAAAACAGTTCGAAAAAATTAAAATGGAAACCGGCTTACCTCAAATGCTGTCCAAACGGTGGCGAACGGCGTAGAGGAGTGACCGGAGCGTCGTTGGCGGCGTCACAGGGGCTGGAGCGTTCTCAGGAGGGGCTGGAGCGGCACTGCTGATGGAGGAGAGGAGAGGAGAAGGAGAAGAGAGAAAGAAGAAGAAAGGAAAAGGAGAGGGCTCGTTTAAAGCCCTAACCTTTGCGACCGACATATCGGTCGCAAAAGGCATTTTATTCGGTCGCAATTTTTAATTGTCCGACGTCGTTTTAATACCGCCAAAATTACGACCGATTTGCGACTGAAATAGTCGGTCGCAAAATATCGGTCGCAATTTTATCTCATTTCGGTCTCAGATTTTATCCTTTTTTTTACGCGCCCCTTTTTGCGACAGAAACACATTTGGTCTCAAATCGGTCGCAACATCGGTCGCAAATTAGAAGTAATTCGGTCGCAAACGGAAAGACAAACTCGCGCGAGTTTTCCACGCTAAAATCTGCGACTGTTTTCCAATCAGTCGCAAATTGGTATCAATATTGCGACCGATTTGTGTCGGTCGCAAAAATCGGTCGCAATTTGAAGTTTTTTTTGTAGTGTGGTCGACTGGGCCTATTTTGGAAGCATAAAAACACAACATAACTCATAAGCTTCTCTCGATATCACATCGAGATTAAAGTAGTGCTACAAGATGCCCCCCTTGGCATCTCATAGGGTTCTATGGGAGACCGAACAGGAGTGAAAGCCATGAATCATGGAACCTCTTAAAACTTTTGAAACAGAAATCTAATCTTCGTTGGTACTGCTTAGGTGATTGTAATGATCTATTACTATGTACTGAGAAGCGAGGTGGAGTCCCCTATCCATAATGGCTTCTTGATGGGTTCAAAGATGCTGTTCAATAGAGCGGGTTGGTTGATCTTGGGATGGAAGGGTATGAGTATACATGGGAAAAAGGAAGAGGGACCTTAGGATGGATTGAGGAGAAGCTCGATCAAGCCTAGTTTCGAATCTCTTACTAGAATGATTCCAAGGCTGGAAATTACATAACCTGAATGCTTCTTCTTCAACGACTATCCAATCCTCTTGAAGCCTTTCGTTTCGACATCTGTCAGTCGAGCGCTTGCAATTTCAGGTTTGAGAATGTGTGGCTGGGTGAACTTGAATGTCTAGCCATTATGCAACATTGCTGACAGATCTCCCTAGGTGAAAATCATAAACCGAATTTCAGCTTGCAATGAGGCATTGTCGAAATGGGATGGCGGCTTCTTAAAACAGCGTCGACAACAGTTATTTAAGCTCAAAAAACAACTTGTTGTGCTAAGGAAGAAGAGGGATCTTCAATCATTGCAACGCTATGATGGAATACAGAAACAATATGAGAAAGCTTTTAGGGAGATGTAAGGGTACTGGAAACAGAGAGCAAAGCAATTTTGGCTTGCTAAAGGCGATTCAAATTTGAAGTTTTTCTTTACACAAGCATCATCTCGAAAGAAAAAAATCATGCTCAACAACTGATGGTTTCGAATGGTGTCTGGCGGGAGAGGGGGTCGGGTTTGGAATTGGTGATGCTTAAATACTTCAACTCATTTATTTCTTTCTTCAGCTGCAAATAATCATGACGCTTTCAGATGTGTGAACTGGGTAGTTACGGAGGAGCAAAATCTTTCTTTAACTATGGAATTTACAGCAGTTGAAATAAAGGAAGCAGTGTTTTCTATGGCCCCTGATAAATCACCGGGTCCAAACGGCATGAATCCAGCTTTCTACTAGAAACATTGGAATGTTTTAAGCCCAAATGTTAATGATGCTTGTTTGATTTTTTTAAATGCAAGGCACTTTCCTCTAGTTCTAAACAAGAACCATATTTGCCTTAATCCAAAGAAAAAATCCCCCTAAACTATGGCAGACTTACGTCCTATCGCTTTATGCAATGTCCTTTACAAATTCCTAGCAAAAACTCTTGCAAACTGATTAAAAGACATCCTGCCTTGCATAATATCCCCTTCGCAAAGTGCCCTTGTCCCAGGTCATTTAATATTAGATAACATCATGCTTATGAGACTATCCACCACCTCAAAAGGAAACGACAAGGCAAAATGAGTATCGCTACTTTGAAAATTGACATGTCCAAAGCCTATGATCAAATAGAATGGGGATATCTTAGAGGTATAATGGAAAAATTGGGTTTCTGCTCAACATGGATTAACTTGGTTATGCTCTGTGTTTCTACAGTCCAATATTCAATTTTATCAGAAGGTGAAGAAGTAGGGCTAATAATCCCAAAAGGAGGCTTACGACAAGGGTGCCCCCTATCACCATATCTCTTTATCATTTGTTAAAGGCCTTTCACTTTTACTTCAGGAAAGCGAGAAGAGAGGTGTACAGTATGTGGGTCCCTCCGACATGTGGGACCCACACAAGTTTGAAAAGAAAAAAAAAAGGAGGAATCAAAAACACGTTTTTTGATTTTTTTTTTCAAAGGTTGGTAGCCAACCATTCAAAGGTTGGCATGCCATTTGACAAAACGGCGTGCCGTGCATTGGTAATGCACAGCTCTCTCAAATCCTCTCTCGAACCTCTCCTATAAATAGAGGTAGTGAATCCCTCTTCAATGTACAAAAACAAATAAAATAGGAATACACAATTGAGTGTAGAGAATTTTAGGAAAAGGTTCCTAAAATTGGGAAAGAGAGAAAATAGTGAGAATTGTAATTTTGGGGTGTTTTTTTTTAAACACTTAGAGTGCCACTTTTTTTGTAATCTCTTTTGTACCTACTATTTTTAGTAGAAGAATTATTCGGAGTTTTTGTCCCGTGGACGTAGCCCATAACAGTTGAAGGGTGAACCACGTAAATCTCGGTGTTCTTATTTTTCATCTGGCATTTACGGTAATTATTTAAATTTTACCGTGGTTATTATTTCTGGTGGACTCGATCGTCAATATCCACTACGAAATTATTGGAGGTATATGTGGTAATAGTAATTTTATTTTACTTTTACCACCGGTATTTTTCCGCGGGCTCCACTGGGGATCAGTTATAATCCCAACAACTGGTATCAGAGCCAGGTTGGTAAATTCTGTCAGTTTTCTACAAATTCACTATTCACGTGAATAGTGAATTTCGTAAATAGTAAAATTTTGTCAAATACAGAATTCAACATGGCTAACGACGGGGCAATGATCAAATTGACGAATTCGAATTATTAAATGTGGAAATCCAGAATGGAGGACTACCTCAATTGCAAAGTGTACGATCCAATTGAAGGTGACAGTGCAAAGCCAGAAGAAATGAAAGAAAGGCAGTGGGAGAAATTAAAAAAGCAGACATTGGGTACAATACGCCAATGGATAGATGCTAGCCTGTACAACCATGTGAGAAATGAAAAAGATCCCCAAGTTCTTTGGAAGAAATTAGAGAATATGTATGAGGCTACGAATGCTCAAGGAAAAGTCTTTATGATGCGTAAAGTCATGAACTTGAAGCTGTCAGAGGGACGATCAATTACACAACACCTGAACGATTTTGAAGGACTCGTAACTGAGTTAGCAGTTAGCGGTATGTCCTTAGAAGACGAGATGCAAGCATGCTTACTGTTGGGATCTCTACCGGATAATTGGGATACTCTTGTGGTGTCATTGAGTAACTCAACTCCAAATGGTGTGGTAACGATGTCTATGGTAAAGAATAGACTACTTAATGAAGAACTACGAAGAAGAGATGTTGCCACTACCAGTTCACAAGCCCTTGTCACAGAGAATAGGGGCTGGAGCAAGAGTAGAGGACCAAGGCATGTAAAGTCAGGTGGTAGATCCAAGCCCAGAGAGATGAGAAAATGTTACCATTGCGGTAAGGAGGGTTATCTCAAAAGAAATTGTCATTTACTCAAACAGGAGCATGCAAACCGAAGACAGGAGAATGACAAAAATACATCTGCTACAGTCTCAGGAGAAGATGGTGAGGTGACTTTAGTCACTCATGATGCAGATTGCTGTCATGTTGGAGATGCTGATACCCAGTGGATAGTAGACTCTGGTGCTTCATACCATTGTGTTCCAAAAAGGGAATACTTTTCCACTTATAAAGCAGAAGACTTTGGCACTATTAAAATGGGAAAAAATAGTGTCTCGCAAGTGGTGGGAATCGGTGATATCTGAGTAAAGACAAGTGTCGGGTGCACATTAACACTTAAAAATGTGAGACATATTCCCGATCTTCGGTTGAACCTGTTGTCTGTGAGTGTACTGGACAAGGAAGGCTATCACCGTCATACAGGTGACGGTAATTGGAAACTCACCAAAGGGTCTTTGGTGGTGGCGAGAGGAAAATTATGTTGTTCGCTGTATAAGACGCACGCAATAATATGTGCGGGTCAACTGAATACAGTTGCAGATGATGCTTCACCAAATTTGTGGCATAGGCGACTGGTGCACGTTAGTGAGAAAGGGTTGAATATGTTGGCTAAGAAGTCCCTCATACCATTAGCCAAAGGTAAAATAAACCCTTGTGATTATTGTTTATTTGGGAAGCAACATCGTGTCTCATTTTTGAAAAGCTCTAAACGGAGAGACAATAAGTTGGAGTTGGTACACTCTGACGTATGTGGTCCCATGGAGGTAGAATCACTTGGAGGAAGTAGGTATTGTGACATCCTACCGAGTCGAATCTTTGCATAGTCGAGTCTTTGCATAGAGTCGAGTTGAGTCGAGTTGAACCAAACCTGGTTGGGGTAGAATGGGATTATTAGTGGACTTACTTGATTGAGAGAAAAAGAGCAAAGTGTAAGGATTAGGATTTAATGGCATTAAAAGAACAAGCTTGGGTATTAAGTTATAGCTTTTTGACAATTGAGGTATCATTTAGTAAGTTTCCATCATTTATCTTGATTTTGTGATGACTTACCCGTAATCATCATTTTACTTTCCCATTGTTCATCTTTATCTTTATCTTCTTCATATTTCTTCATCCATTTAGGCAACCTCAATTCTCTCCAAGTAAGTAGAATTACTTGCAGCTTATTGTTATTCAGTCTCTACTTGAGTGATATTGTAGATAAGTTATAAGAATTTTGATGTGTATAGGAGAAGGGAGTTCAAAGAGTGTAGAAAAGAGAAGCTAAAGAAGAGTTCAAGCTTTTTGGAGTAAAGGTTTGATATCTCTTGATTTTTATTATTGTCTTTGCATGAGAATTTGTGTGGTGTGTTGCTATTGAGCCAATATATTGCTTTATGTTCGAGAATGGTAGTGGTGAGAAAACAGGGGAGGTATTGAATTTATGTTGAAAACAGGGGAGGTATTGAATTTATGTTGAAAACAGGGGAGGACTTCATCTTGATTTTGACCCCATTTAATGAGGGAATTAGGAAGTGTCATAGAAGAGTTATTTGTTCCTCTATGTGTTAGCTTTGCATGGGTTTTTGAATCACCCAAATTGGATTTGTATATTGAGAGATATGACCAAATGAGTGCAGACTGCGCAGGCTGGAAACGCGTCGCGACCTGGCACTGCGTAGGCTGGAAGCACGTCGCGCGCTCGCGACTTTGCACTGCGCGCGCGCGACTTTCACTTCAAACTCACTGACTCTCATTTTGCTCTTCTCGCGCTCGCGACCTTGCAAGACGCGCTCACGAAGTTGGCCCTTGGCCTGGAAGCGCTCGCGACTTGCGTTGCGCGCTCGCGTAGTTGGCATGAAAACTCACTGTCTCTCATTTGGCACACTACGCGCTCGCGACTCTCAAGTACGCGATCGCGACTTGTGCCTGATAACACACTGTCTCTTATTTTCCGCATCTCGCGCTCGCGACTTCCACAGGCGCGCTCGCGACTTGGCTTTTCCTGCATTTTTGGACTTTCTTTTTCTATGTAATTGGGTTCTTTGCTCAACTTGTATGCGTCCAATCATTTCAAAACAAAAAGACAACATTAGAACATGTATCAAAACAACATCCAAGCATGCAAATGATGTGAAATCATATGAACATTATAATTTATGAAGTGATGAACTATTGCTATGATGTTGTGTTATACATTTTGACATACCAACATTATGCTCCATTGAGGTTAGGTAGAAACCATGTCGATAAGGCCATGTCGCGACATAGGATAGCAGATCTGCGCCTCATACAGTTTGTTACTCCGGCTACAGGCCGTTGAGTGGATATAATTATATGGGCCATAGCAGCCAAGTATACAGTATTCATCCAGTTTATACAGTTTTTCTTATCACCTCGGTTTCGCTATAACCTTATGGAGCCATACAGATATCTGGACATAACATTACATAAATCATACAGATAAATGAAAGATATCATGATATGTGTGCTTATATGTGCCTTGTGTGCCTACATGATTCTTTATATACAAGTATGTGCTTTATTGTTTCTTTCCTTGTTGAGATATCCACTGAGCTTTATTTGCTCAGCGAGTTACCTGTTTAACTCGCAGGTTTTGAGACTGGTCCGTAGAGGGTCCGTTTACAACTGCTGCCGTTCATCTGTAGAAGACTCGGTCTTCAGGGTAGAAACTCATTTTGTTATTCTTTTTATGGCATGTACAGGGCATACAGTTGGGCCCAATCCATTTTGTAACTAGTATCATGTCTTGTAAAGATTATAGACAGTATTAATATAACAGCATCAGTACATTATTCCTATAAGCAATCTCAGCATGATATTAGATTCATTATACATTATGATTTCAGCATGTCAGTTCATTCAGTCAACCAGTTTGTAGCGTCTCGTCTCGGTTTATTCGGGTTTACGGGTGGACCGAGAAGGGATGTTACAAATTTTGGTATCAGAGTCCTAGGTTCAGTTTCCCTGGGCTTGCATTCATAAGTCAGTATAGTGTACATGCCATGACTACCCTGATGAACTAAGCAGTTGTTATTCTTTTAGGAGGATGTCACAAGAGGGTGAGAGTGAGTCACACGCCTCCAGAGCAGTGGAGGGTGAGGCTCCAGCAGCACCAGGTCAAGAGGCATTATTAAAGCAACTTGCAGATACTTTTCGACAGATTGCAGGGGTGATGCCTCAAGCACCAGTCGTAATAGAAAGAGAAAGAAAGCCCCCACTGGAGAAACTTCGAAAATATGGTGCGAAGGAATTCAGTGCCAGTAAGGATGATAGTCCAGAAATAGCTGAGTATTGGTTAGATGGAACATTGAGAGTTCTGGAACAATTGCAGTGTACACTAGAGGACAAGTTGATTTGTGCCACATCATTGCTAATAGATGAAGCATATACATGGTGGACTACTGTTCAGCAGCGAGTATCAACAGAGCAGCGTACATGGCAATTCTTCTTGGACGAATTCAAGAAGAAGTTTATCACAGAGGCTTACCTAGATGCGAGAAGGGAAGACTTCTTATACCTGCGACAGAACAGAATGTCCGTTTCAGAATATGAAAGAGAATTTACCAGGCTCAGCCGGTATGGTAAGGGGATAGTGGCTACAGAAGCCGAAAGGTGTAAAAAGTTTCAGGAAGGCCTGAATGATGAGATTCAGATGGGAGTGGTAGCTTCCAGATTCAGAGAGTTCTCAGCTTTGGTAGAGGCAGCTCAGGAGATAGAGCGAATTCAGGCCAGTCAGCGTACCAGACGCCAGCGGACTCAACAAAGGAGAGACCAAACTCAGAGTGCACCTAGTAGCTATCAGTCAGAAAGTAAGAGATTCAGAGGTGCTAGTAGTTCAGCTGGTTCTAGACCTTCCTTTAGCCAAGGCGCAGCTAGGGGTGCTAACATGCCAGCGGTATCAATTGTGGCTAGTTCCGCCGGTGGTAGTCGAGGTTCAGGCAGAGGAACTGGTAGAGGCACCAGTAGAGGTGCAGAGACAGCCGGTTATCCTTTTCCACCTTGTGAGCATTGTGGCAGACGGCATGGTGGAGATTGTTGGTTGGTGACTGGTAAATGTTGGCTATGCGGAGCATCAGACCATCAGAAGAAAGACTGTCCTAAGAGGGCAAGAGTTCCTACACAGTTCATAGCAGGCAGAGGTAGAGGTGAGAGCTCCGGAGGGCAGAGACAACAATCAGAGACTGTGGATAGACCCGATACTAGAGGTCCAGCCAGGGTTTATGCTATGCGAACCAGGGAAGAGGAGGAAGCTCCAGATGTAATAGTTGGTGAGTTTTCTCTATGTGGTCATACAGTTTATGCTTTAATTGATCCTGGATCATCACATTCATACATTAGTGTACCTAAACCTTGGGTTAAAGGGTTAGAAGTTGCATATGTGAGTCAGGGTATGGTAGTTACTAATCCACTAGGTGATGTAGTAAAAACCCATACAGTGATCGAAGGATGCCCAATTGTTATACATGGAAAAGAGTTTCCAGGAGATCTTATGGAGTTGTCATTTAGAGAATTTGATGTTATTCTGGGTATGGATTGGTTATCGAGACATCAGGCTCTCGTTGATTGTGCAAAGAAAAGGGTGACATTATATACACCAACAGGGGACGAGATTATAGTAGTTGGGAAGCGGCGAGAGTTTCTGGGTAATGTGATATCAGCCATGGCAGCAAAGAGATTAATTCAGAAGGGTTGTGAAGCATACTTGGTATGTGCATTACAAGCAGAGAAAGAACAGTCAAAAGTGCAAGACATACCAACAGTGTGTGATTATCCAGATGTATTTCCAGAAGAGTTACCAGGATTACCACCAAGGAGGGAAGTGGAGTTTACCATAGATGTCTATCCTGGAGCAGCACCAGTATCAATTGCACCTTACAGAATGGCACCAGCAGAGTTAAAAGAGTTGAAGATTCAGCTGCAGGAGTTATTAGACAAAGGCTTTATCAGACCCAGTGTATCACCTTGGGGAGCACCGGTATTATTTGTAAAGAAGAAAGATGGATCATTCAGATTGTGCATTGACTACAGACAACTGAACAAACTGACAATCAAGAATAAGTATCCATTGCCTCGCATTGATGATTTGTTTGATCAATTAAAGGGTGCAGGTATGTTTTCTAAAATCGACCTCAGGTCGGGATACCATCAGGTGCGGATAAAGGAAGAAGATATCGCTAAACTACATTCAGGACCCGATATGGTCACTATGAATTTTTAGTCATGCCATTCGGGCTCACAAATGCACCAGCGGTTTTCATGGACCTCATGAACCGCGTGTTTCATTCATATTTAGATCAGTTTGTGGTGGTGTTCATAGATGACATTTTGGTCTACTCCAGAGACAGGGTTGAACATGATAAACATTTGCGGATCGTACTTCAGACATTGAGGGATAAACAGCTGTATGCCAAGCTCAGTAAGTGTGAGTTTTGGCTGGAAGAAGTTTCTTTCTTAGGACATGTGGTATCATCTGAGGGTATCAAAGTGGATCCTAAGAAGATTGAAGCTATTGTTAATTGGAGACCACCCAGAAATGTTACAGAAGTTTGCAGTTTTCTGGGTTTAGCCGGTTATTACAGAAGGTTCGTAAAGGGATTCTCTATCATTTCATCACCTTTAACAAAATTATTGAAGAAAGCAGTTGTATTCCAATGGGATGATAGATGTCAGCAGAGTTTTGACACTTTGAAGAAAAAGTTGACTGAAGCACCAGTGTTGACCCAGCAGTGTCAGGTAAAGACTTTGAGATTTACAGTGATGCCTCTCATATTGGGTTAGGATGTGTACTTATGCAAGACAGGAAGGTGGTAGCTTATGTCTCCAGACAGTTAAAGCCACATGAATTGAATTATCCAATCCATGATTTAGAACTGGCAGCTATTGTTCTAGCATTCAAAGTATGGCGGCATTATCTGTATGGTGAAAAGTGTCACATTTACACAGATCATCAAAGTTTAAAGTATTTACCAACACAGAAAGATTTGAATTCAAGACAACGGAAGTGGATGCAGATTCTGACTAATTATGATTATGTCATTAATTACCATCCGGGCAAAGCTAATGTGGTAGCTGATGCCCTTAGCCGGAAATTATTGTTTGCTTTGAAAGCAATGAGAATTCGCATGGAGTTGCAACAGCAGGGAGTGATTCTAGCACAGATGCAAATACAGCCATCTTGGGTTCAGGAAGTTGCAGAAGCACAGAAGAAAGATGCACAAACAGCACTATGGGTGAAACAAGTACAGGAAGATCATGGTGGGAAATTCAGATTGGATAACAGTGGAGTCTTATTCTATGAAGACAGAGTTGTTGTATCGCAGATAGGAGAGCTTAGACAAAAGATTCTGCATGAAGCTCATAACAGTCCATATACAATGCATCCCGGTAGTACCAAGATGTATCAAGATTTGAAGAAAGGCTATTGGTGGCCGGGCATGAAGAAAGACATCGGAAATGTTGTAACAAGATGTTTAACATGTCAACAAGTAAAAGCAGAACATCAATTGCCAACAGGGTTGCTTCATCCAATAACAGTGCCAACATGGAAGTGGGATCAGATCACGATGGATTTTGTTACTGGATTACCTCAGACGCAGCGGAAGCATGATGCAGTATGGGTGGTTGTGGACAGATTAACTAAATCTGCACACTTTTTACCAGTTAGGATGGACTATTCTCTAGACAAGTTAGCAGAAATTTATGTTAGAGAAATAGTTCGACTACATGGAGTTCCATCATCCATTATATCTAATCGTGATCCAAGATTTACATCGAAGTTTTGGGGTAAACTGCAGGAAGCATTAGGAACGAAATTGCATTTCAGCACTGCATTTCATCCTCAAACAGATGGCCAATCAGAAAGAGTCATACAGATCCTGGAAGACATGATGAGAGCATGTGTCATAGAATTTGAAGGCAGTTGGGACAGATATGTACCTCTCATGGAATTTGCCTACAACAACAGCTATCAATCGAGCATTAAAATGGCACCATATGAAGCATTGTATGGTAGACAATGCAGGACACCTGTGTGTTGGACAGAACTTAGTGAGAAGAAGATTTTGGGTCCAGATTTGGTTAGAGAAACTGAAGAGAAAGTGGAGATCATCAGAAAACGGCTGAAAGAAGCAAGTGATCGACAGAAGTCTTATGCTGATTTAAAGAGAAAGGATATTGAGTACTCGGTCGGTGATAAAGTCTTTCTGAAAGTTTCACCATGGAAAAAGATCCTAAGGTTTGGACGAAAGGGTAAGCTTAGCCCTAGGTTCATTGGTCCATACGAAATTGTTGAACGTGTCGGACCATTAGCCTATCGCCTAGCATTACCTTCAACCTTAGATCGGATTCATAATGTCTTTCACGTATCAATGTTAAGGAGATACAGATCAGACCCATCACATGTGTTATCAGCAGAAGAGATTGACATTCAGCCGGATCTCACTTATGAAGAAGAACCAGTTCAGATCCTAGCAAGAGAAATGAAAGAATTGCGGAACAAGAAAATAGCATTGGTAAAAGTTCTTTGGAGGAATCATAAGACAGAAGAAGCAACTTGGGAATCTGAAGAAACCATGCGACAACAGTATCCGCAGTTGTTCACAACAGGTAAACTTCGAGACGAAGTTTTTATTTAGGAGGGGAGAATTGTGACATCCTACCGAGTCGAATCTTTGCATAGTCGAGTCTTTGCATAGAGTCGAGTTGAGTCGAGTTGAACCAAACCCGGTTGGGGTAGAATGGGATTATTAGTGGACTTACTTGATTGAGAGAAAAAGAGCAAAGTGTAAGGATTAGGATTTAATGGCATTAAAAGAACAAGCTTGGGTATTAAGTTATAGCTTTTTGACAATTGAGGTATCATTTAGTAAGTTTCCATCATTTATCTTGATTTTGTGATGACTTACCCGTAATCATCATTTTACTTTCCCATTGTTCATCTTTATCTTTATCTTCTTCATATTTCTTCATCCATTTAGGCAACCTCAATTCTCTCCAAGTAAGTAGAATTACTTGCAGCTTATTGTTATTCAGTCTCTACTTGAGTGATATTGTAGATAAGTTATAAGAATTTTGATGTGTATAGGAGAAGGGAGTTCAAAGAGTGTAGAAAAGAGAAGCTAAAGAAGAGTTCAAGCTTTTTGGAGTAAAGGTTTGATATCTCTTGATTTTTATTATTGTCTTTGCATGAGAATTTGTGTGGTGTGTTGCTATTGAGCCAATATATTGCTTTATGTTGGAGAATGGTAGTGGTGAGAAAACAGGGGAGGTATTGAATTTATGTTGAAAACAGGGGAGGCATTGAATTTATGTTGAAAATAGGGGAGGACTTCATCTTGCTTTTGACCCCATTTAATGAGGGAATTAGGAAGTGTCATAGAAGAGTTATTTGTTCCTCTATGTGTTAGCTTTGCATGGGTTTTTGAATCACCCAAATTGGATTTGTATATTGAGAGATATGACCAAATGAGTGCAGACTGCGCAGGCTGGAAACGCGTCGCGACCTGGCACTGCGTAGGCTGGAAGCACGTCGCGCGCTCGCGACTTTGCACTGCGCGCGCGCGACTTTCACTTCAAACTCACTGACTCTCATTTTGCTCTTCTCGCGCTCGCGACCTTGCAAGACGCGCTCGCGAAGTTGGCCCTTGGCCTGGAAGCGCTCGCGACTTGCGTTGCGCGCTCGCGTAGTTGCCATGAAAACTCACTGTCTCTCATTTGGCACACTACGCGCTCGCGACTCTCAAGTACGCGATCGCGACTTGTGCCTGATAACACACTGTCTCTTATTTTCCGCATCTCGCACTCGCGACTTCCACAGGCGCGCTCGCGACTTGGCTTTTCCTGCATTTTTGGACTTTCTTTTTCTATGTAATTGGGTTCTTTGCTCAACTTGTATGCATCCAATCATTTCAAAACAAAAAGACAACATTAGAACATGTATCAAAACAACATCCAAGCATGCAAATGATGTGAAATCATATGAACATTATAATTTATGAAGTGATGAACTATTGCTATGATGTTGTGTTATACATTTTGACATACCAACATTATGCTCCATTGAGGTTAGGTAGAAACCATGTCGATAAGGCCATGTCGCGACATAGGATAGCAGATCTGCGCCTCATACAGTTTGTTACTCCGGCTACAGGCCGTTGAGTGGATATAATTATATGGGCCATAGCAGCCAAGTATACAGTATTCATCCAGTTTATACAGTTTTTCTTATCACCTCGGTTTCGCTATAACCTTATGGAGCCATACAGATATCTGGACATAACATTACATAAATCATACAGATAAATGAAAGATATCATGATATGTGTGCTTATATGTGCCTTGTGTGCCTACATGATTCTTTATATACAAGTATGTGCTTTATTGTTTCTTTCCTTGTTGAGATATCCACTGAGCTTTATTTGCTCAGCGAGTTACCTGTTTAACTCGCAGGTTTTGAGACTGGTCCGTAGAGGGTCCGTTTACAACTGCTGCCGTTCATCTGTAGAAGACTCGGTCTTCAGGGTAGAAACTCATTTTGTTATTCTTTTTATGGCATGTACAGGGCATACAGTTGGGCCCAATCCATTTTGTAACTAGTATCATGTCTTGTAAAGATTATAGACAGTATTAATATAACAGCATCAGTACATTATTCCTATAAGCAATCTCAGCATGATATTAGATTCATTATACATTATGATTTCAGCATGTCAGTTCATTCAGTCAACCAGTTTGTAGCGTCTCGTCTCGGTTTATTCGGGTTTACGGGTGGACCGAGAAGGGATGTTACAGGTATTTTCTTACCTTCATTGATGATTTCTCACGAAAAACATGGATATACTTGTTGCGCACAAAAGATAAAGTATTCAAGCACTTTCAGCAATTCCATGCGATGGTGGAAAGGGAGACTGGAGTGGCATTAAAGTGTTTGCGCACGGATAATGGTGGTGAGTATATCTCTAAGGAGTTTAGAGATTATTGTAGTTAGCACGGTATCAGGCATGAAAAGACAGTTCCTGGTACGCCTCAACACAATGGCGTTGCTGAACGGATGAATCACATCATTATTGAGAGAGTCAAATCCATGCTCAAAATGGCCAACTTACCTAAGCCATTTTTGGGAGAAGCTGTCAATACTGCTGTCTACCTAATCAACTGACTACCTTCAGCACCAATGGATTTTGATATCCCGAAGAAGGTCTGGACAGGTAGAAATATTTCATACTCTCACCTAAGGGTATTTGGTTGCAAGGCATTTATGCATGTTCCGAAGGAGCAGAGATCAAAGCTTGATGACAAGTCAGTTCCTTGCACTTTTGTTGGTTATGGAGACGAAGAGTTTGGCTATAGGTTGTGGGACCCAGTGAAAAGAAAGTTGTCAGGAGCCGAGACGTAGTATTCCACGAGAATGAGATCGTGGCAGATACAACTTGTGAAGAATGCACAAGTGATGATGTTGTTGATATTACACCAGGAAGCATTCCTACAGATGATGCCACAGGAGGAGGAATGCCAGAATCAAAACAACAAGAAGAAGAAGAGCCAGTCGTAAGGGATCAAGAGACAAATGTAGATGATAACAATAATGCAGAGGGTGTTGAGCAGGGGGAGCCAGAGAACCCCATTCCACTAGAACGAGTTGAACCTCAGTTAAGAAGGTCAACCAGAGAACGCCAATCATCTACAAGGTACCCTAGTTCTGATTACATTTTGATTACTGATGAGGGGGAGCTAGAGAGCTTCCAAGATGTGCAATCTTGCAAAGATAAAGATTGTTGGACAAAAGCCATGCAAGAAGAGATGAATTCTTTGAAAAAGAATTACACATATGAGCTGGTGAAACTTCCAAAAGGGAAGAGAACACTCAAGAACAAATGGGTGTACAAACTGAAGAAAGATGATGGCAACCTAGTGAGATACAAAGCTCGATTGGTCGTCAAAGGCTTTACTCAAAAGAAAGGTATTGACTTTGATGAGATTTTTTCACCAGTAGTGAAAATGAGTTCTATTCGAGTTGTGCTAGGTCTAGTAGCCAGTTTGAATCTTGAGTTGGAGCAGCTTGATGTAAAGACCGCATTCTTGCATGGGGATCTAGAGGAAGAAATTTATATGGAACAACTAGAAGGTTTCAAGGTCAAGGGAAAAGAGGACATGGTTTGTCGCTTGAAGAAGAGCTTGTACGGGTTGAAACAAGCACCGCGACAATGGTATAAAAAGTTTGATTCCTTCATGGTTGTTTTCGCCCCAATTGAGATCCCTTAAAACCCCGAAAAAGGACCTTGGAAAACTTCTTTTTGTATTTTGTTTATTATTATTGGAAAGTGGTGACAAAATCTTTAGGAACGCGATGCCAATAAATCGGTCTTATAAAACTTTTGAGTCGCCACCCATTATTTCGGCAATGGGACCGTTTCCAATTTTATTTTATAAAAATGACTCCACTTAAACCCAATTTTTATTTAAGGCCAATTATTTGAAAGACTGGTCAGGCACACCGTGTGCGGTTCTAGGTAAGGGAATTGGGTACGTCGGCCCGTTGGAAGCCAACGCCCGAAAAACTAGCCTCTTTTTACCTACAATTTCTAATTTATTTTTATTTTAGAAAAGCCAATTTATTTAATTAAACCCAACCCGAATAAATCGAACTGAGTTCCTATGTGGAAAATTAATTAATCGTCCCCCAAATAGGTTCATTCATTGCATTCATAGTCATTCATAATCACATCCATCATCCACCCATAGCAGAAATAATTAAAAGACCCGCTCTTGCCTTATGGTTAAAGGCGGGCCACAAACCGGATTTAAAATACAATTTGAATAATATAAATCCTAAAATCTCAAAATCATAGTAAATTAACTTGTTTGATTTAATTAGAACACAATTTGCCCATTATTGGTCATTTCTTGAATTAAAATTAAACATTTATTTAATGACATGAAATTAAAATAAAATAAAAAATTTATTCTGGAACCCTAGAACAGTTGCGTCACGCAGCTGTTCTATGAAGAACAGTTGCGTGACGGAACTCCTAGTTGCGTGATACATCTGTTCGCGACCTTATCAAGATTTCCAGATTCATTGATTATTTATTTAAAACATAATATTAAATAAAAACATAAAAACGAAATAAAAACTACGCCCACGAACAGTTCCGTCACGCAGGTGGTCCAGGCAAAGTCAGCTCCTTTTGGACATGAACAGTTGCGTCACGCAGGTAGTAGTTGCGTGACGCAGCTGCTTTGGTACGTAACTACCTTTCAAACTACCCTTTTTACGTGTTCTCTTTATTAACAGATGTTTAATATAACCCAGAAATACTCAATAACAGGCAGAATGTTACTTAATCAAAACCAAACTAATCAAATACTAATAAAACAAGATATTTCACAAATAAACAACTAAAAATGAAGAGGAAGGTTTAGATGGTTACCTAACCCTCAGATTCGAGGATTGCATGCGATTTAGATGATTCAAGAATAGAACTTCACGATTCCAGAAGTGTTTGTTACCAAGTTTTAACAATAAAAACTTGCTTTTCTTTCCTTTTCTCTCTTTTCTCTTTTTTAAGACTTTTTGTTGTGTGTTTTTAATCTATTATCTCTAATAGCTTGATCTTCCTCAAGGTAACTCACTGGAGTTCTTGGGGAAAACCCTAGCCGCACTACGCTCTTAAGATTTCTCTAAGTCCAAAATGCAAAAGTCCAGAGAAAAGTCCCGTTTAAAACACAAAAAGTTGTATTTATATGGGTAGGGCAACAGAACAGAGCTGCGTCACGCAGGTAGAAGCTGCGTGACGGACCCGTGAGCTGCGTGATGCAGCTTACTTTTCGTACAGTTGCCGCGTATCCATACAAACAGTGCAGACCGTTACACGGGCCTGTCCAAGTGATGTCATCCTAGTTAGAGTTGCGTGACGCAACTAATAGTGCCGTCACGCAACTTATAGCTGTGTGACACAACCCTAACGCAGGTCAGACTCCTTGAACCGGTTTAAATCAATTTTTAGTTAAAAACACTTCTGGTTGACCCTGATTCCCTATTCCGCATCCTTATATCATCATCGGGTTAGGCGGGGGCATAAAAACACGTGTCAACAATGGTGAATCAAGGATACAAAAGGACAGATGCAGATCCTTGTGTATATGTTCAAAAATTCCCTAATGGTAAATTTATCATCATTCTCTTATATGTTGATGATATGCTAATCGTTGGACCAGATGCACATATGATTAGCAAGTTAAAGAGTGATTTGTCAAAAGCATTTGACATGAAGGATTTGGGATCGGCAAGGCGAATTCTCAGAATGGAGATTATTCGAGACAGAAAGTCCTGCAGGTTATGGTTATCGCAGGAAAAATATATTGAACGGGTTCTAGAGAGGTTCAATATGAAAAATGCTAAACCAGTTAGCACTCCGCTTGCCACTCACTTTAAGTTGAGTAAGAAATCCTACCCATCAACAGAGAAAGAAAAAGGAGATATGTCAAATGTTCCATATTCTTTAGCGGTCGGAAGTTTAATGTACGCAATGGTGTGTACGAGACCAGATATCGCTCATGCAGTTGGCGTTGTGAGTCAATTTCTGTCAAATCCCCAGAAGACACATTGGGAAGCAGTGAAGTGGATCTTCAGATACCTGAGAGGAACTTCAAAGTTATGTTTAACTTTTGGAGGTAAAAAGACTGCACTTGTTGGTTTCACAGATGCAAATATGGTAGGTGATCTTGATGAAAGAAAATCTATATCAGGATACCTATTTACATTCTTAGGGGGAGCTATTTCATGGCAGTCAAGATTGTAAAAATGTGTTTCATTATCAACTACTGAAGCAGAGTACGTTGCAGCAACGGAAGCAGGAAAGGAAATGCTTTGGTTAAAAAGATTCTTTCAAGAATTGGGTGTGCAGCAGGAAGAATATATAGTTTATTGTGATAGTCAAAGTGCGTTAGACTTGAGCAAAAATACTATGTATCATGCACGAACAAAACATATTGATGTAAAGATATCATTGGCTTAGACTTGCCATTGAAGAGAAGCAGTTTCAGTTGCGAAAGATCCACACATACAGAAATGCTGCAGATATATTGACAAAGGTTGTTCCGAAGGAGAAGTTCGAGCTATGTGTCAAAGCGGCAGGAATGGAGAGTCCCACCATGTAGTCGGGAGGGGGAGAATTATTGTGGGGTCCCTCCGACATGTGGGACCCGCACAAGTTTGAAAAGAAAAAAAAAAGGAGGAATCAAAAACACGTTTTTTTATTTTTTTTCAAAGGTTGGCAGCCAACCATTCAAAGGTTGGCATGCCATTTGACAAAACGAAGTGATGTGCATTGTTAATGCACGGCTCTCTCAAACCTCTCCTATAAATAGAGGTAGTGAATCACTCTTCAATGTACAAAAACAAATATAATAGGAATACACAATTGAGTGTAGAGAATTTTAGGAAAAGGTTCCTAAAATTGGGAAAGAGAGAAAATAGCGAGGATTGTAATTTTTGGGGTGTTTTTTTTTTAAAACTTAGAGTGCCACTATTTTTGTAATTTCTTTTGTACCTACTATTTTTAGTAGAAGAATTATTTGGAGTTTTTGTCCCGTGGACATAGCCCATAATAGTGGAAGGGTGAACCACGTAAATCTCGGTGTTCTTATTTTTCATCTGGCATTTACGGTAATTATTTAAATTTTACCGTGGTTATTATTTCTGGTGGATTCGATCGTCAATATCCACTACGAAATTATTGGAGGTATATGTGGTAATAATAATTTTATTTTACTTTTACCACCGGTATTTTTCCGCGGGCCCCACTGGGGATCAGTTATAATCCTAACACAGTATTGGTAGAGGAGCACCAACCATAACCCATTTGTTTTTTGCGAACGACAGTCTCCTATTTTTTAATGCAGATGTGTCTGACTGCACCCACTTGAAGACTTGTCTGGAAAAATATGAACAAGCATCAGGCAAAACTATTAACTTCCAGAAATCCTCCATCGCATTCAACAAGAACAGTAGCTAGGCGATGAGATGTATTTGAGAGATGCTGGGGGTGGTAGAGACAAGCAATCTAGGCCATTACCTGGGTTTGCAATCAATGGTGGAGCATAATAAGGGTGATGCCTTTGCATTCTTAAAAGAGAAGATATGGAGAAGAATGCAAAGTTGGAAAAAGAAGCTGTTATCACGAGTCGGAAAAGAAATCTTGCTAAAGCCGATAATTTAGGCCATACCCACCTACATAATGAGTATCTTTCTGCTTCCAAAGACTCTTTGTGATGAGTTATAATGGCTTATGAATAATTTCTGGTGAGGTAGCACTTCACAGAACTCAAGAGGCATTCATTGGCGGAGCTGGGATAGATTGTGTGCTCCGAAATTAATAGGGGCTATGAATTTTCACTGTTTATATGACTTTAACTGGCTCTCTTAGGTACGCAAGTATGGCGATTGGTGAACAATGGGGATTCTTTGGTGGCAAGACTGTATAAGGCGCGCTATTACCCCTACTCATCAATTTTCAGCTCTAATCTTGGCTCTAATCCCAGCTATATCTGGAGTAGTATCAGAAAAGCTCTTCCTTTACTTCATTCAGGCATGATAAAATGAGTGGGTATCGGTGTTACTATAGACATATGGTCAAACCCATGGCTCCCAGAACCTTCATAGCCCGGGTCAGCTCTTCTCTTCCTATTGACTGTTCTCATCATTTTGTCAACTCTCTTATCCAAGCGAATGGAGTTTCTTGGAGGGAAGATATCAGTAAGAGTCTATTTGAGGAGCGGGATCGCATGTTAATAGTAAAAATCCCATTGAGCTTTGTGCAAAAGGATGATTCTTAGTACTAGAGTAGAGAGAAGCATGGACGATACACAGTGTAAAGTGCCTACAGGAAACACACTGCAGCTTTCTTTTCGAGTGCCCCTAAAATCTTTATTCCTTTTTGGAATAACCTGTGATCATTAAAAATACCCCCTCCCCCTAAAGTTAAGAATCTAGTACGGAGTATAGTTAACGACTTCATACCAGTCGGGGATGCTCTTATTTGTCGGGGAATGGAATTGGACATCCTGTGCCCTGTATGCAAGTCTACCACAGGAACATCCATATACATCTTATAATGCCCTTTTGCACAAGAGTATTGGGATCGCATGGTGGGAAATTCTTTGGTGGCGTTGGACATACAGACCATAGCATGTGTGAAGGACCAGCTATCTGTGGTGTTGCTTGGCTCTATTGTAGAAAAGAGCCAAATTGTTTGTTTGACTTTGTGGGTGATTTAGAATCACAAGAACGAGTTCCTATGGTAAGGTGTAGATTCACCTACTGTAATGCTGTTGCACAATGTATCCACTTGGTTTCATGCTTGGCAGTCAGTACAGGCCAAGCAAACGGTGTTAAGCGCTCCTCATCAAGGGTCCACGGTATGGACTAAGCCTTTGCAAGGCTCTCTCAAGTGCAACTATGGTGCTGCTGTTAGCTAATCTTCCTCTGTAGTAGGAGTAGGCTAGGTTTTGCGAGACACCACAGGGGAAATGAGGGATGCATGTCAAATATCTCTGCATGGTGGCTTAGACCCTCAAACTACAGAGGCTATTTACTTTCGCGAAGCGTTGAGTTGGACAAAAGAGAAAGGGTACAGTAACATTCAGTTTAAGATAGACTCCTTAGTGTTAACTCAAGCTATTCATCGTTCACAGGAGGAGTTATCTCATTTTGGTTGTGTGGTTGCCGATTGTAAGAGTATAATGAAACGTATGTAGAATTGTTCTATTGTGTTCATTAGAAGATCAGCAAACAGAGTTGTCCATTTTTTAGCAACTTATGCACATGCTATGTCTGGTCTAAAGGAGTGGGATCATATCCCTCCTAATTTCATTTTATTGCTTTACTTGATGATTCCTTCAAAAAAAACAAAAAAAAGAAAAAACTTCTGTAGCTTATTGATACTGATTCAATAGTCACTAAATTACTGGTTGAACCAGCCAGATTATCCAAATTTTATCTAAAAGGAGATTTGGAGTTGGACCAACACAATTTGACTTTTTCTTATTTTACTGGCTACTGGATCTTAAAACACTAGAATCAGTAAATTTTCATCTCAATATTTTCTCATTCATCTCAAAATATAAATCGTTTTTGGATTGATTATTTTATTTTAAAATATAAATTATTTTCGGTATTTTAAGAGTACTGAATGATGTTTTTCAAATGTTATCTATTCATGTTGGAGACAATATCTACCTTTACAAGTTACTCTTTGTTTTGAGATAAAGGATAATTGAGTCAAATTATCCTTGCTTTTATTATAATTTAGGAGAATGAATTATCTCATGCAAAAATTTTAAACGATTTATGTTTGGAACACACACGTATCTCTAAAATAATTGAAATAAAGATAAAAACGAGGTCGGGGATTTTTGGTGTCATGTGAGCAATTGAGGAAAGGAAGATTGGTTGAACAAACATGATGTTTGATGTACAATTTCCCAATCAAACTTTTTGTTTCATGAAACGAGTACCAATTTTAGAAAATATCCTCCTAAATTTTTTCAAGAACTTGATTACTTGCTGGTAAGAATAATTACCAAATTAGGTAATAAAATAACAAAAATAATAAAGAATGATGATTTTACAATTAATTAGTAGCTACATATATACCATGGATATGTAAATATTTTTTATTTAATGAGTAATATTGGTGAGTTCATACAGTCAACTTGTAAAAATTTTTTATCTTAAGTTCACGAGTCCAACCAAAAAAAAGATAATATAAGAAATATAGGATTTTCAATTCAGTATATAATTATCTAAATAATTTAAATTTTTATTTATAATAATAATAATAATAATGAAACAACCCGAATTTTTATTTTCAAAAATTTTCCAATTAAATTTAATGAACCGACAGCCTGTAAATTAATATTAATATTTTAGTGCGAATACTGTGAGAAACCGGATCGAAAACCGAATGAAAAAGCTGAAAACCAGTTAAAAATCGATGATTTGGACCGAATCGAATCGAACCGAACCGGTTCGACCCAAAGCATCTAGAAAATTCCTTTTTTTTTATATATCCAACGCTGCACCTTCATTTCTCACCCACCATTTCTGCGCCACCTCCAGCCCACCACCGCACCACCACCACCTCCTCCTTTCTTCCTTTTCTTCTTTCTTTCTTTCTTTTCTTTTCTTTTCTTTTCTTTTCTTCTTCCCTGCGTCTATCTCTGTGTGACTGGCGAGAGACAGCAGATCCACTGCACGCCACCCAGCCCTCGCCGCCTCTCTACACACCGCCAGTCGACCTCCGGCCACCAGCCCCATTTCCGGTTAATCGAATTCCGGCAACAATATATGAGGTATAATTTAGTTTTAGTGAATGAAATTAATTGTTTGTAGGTAATTTATTTAGTTAAGTTAGTGTTCTTGAATTTATTTAGTTAATTGATTTAGTTTAGTTAGTTTAATTTTAATAATTTTAGTCGATTTAGTTAATGTTAGTAATATTAATTAATTAAATTAATTTTATTATTTGAAGTTAATTAATTTAGTAATATTAGTTAATGAAATTAATTTTATTACTTGTAGTCAATTAGTTTAGTTAAGTTAATGTTAGTAATGCTAGTTAATTAAATTAATTTTATTATTTGTAGTTAAGTAATTTGGTTAATTTAATTTGATAATTGTGAGTAATTAACAGTTTTATAATTTTAGTATTGATTTAATTAAAGTAGTTTAAATATAATGTTATTGTAATGTATAATTTGGATTGTGTGGTGATGTTGAGATTGGAGGAGGATGGGAAAATGTTGTTTGATTAATTGCCCGACGGATGGGCCGTATGGATTGAATATTTGTGAAATTGTTGATATTTTAATAGGTAGATAGTCCAATTTTTAAGGGAGATGCTGCCGAAATTTCGGTAGAAAAATAAAAATAAATTTGGTATACAAATAAAATAAATTTCGGTAGAAGAAAATAAATAAACTAGAGTTAGATAAAATAAAATAAAATAGAATAAAATAATAATAATAAGAATAAAAGTTATGTCAGAAAAGAAATTTAATGTAGAGAATAATTAAGTATAAAAAGTAAGAATAGGAAATAAAAATTATTAAAGGTAAATAAATATTTTATCTGATATAATTATTTTCTGGTGTCACTCTTTAAATTTCTTAGATCGCTCGGGTCCATCTAGTGCTCCTCCAGGACAGAATCAAAGCTAGAATTTCGCTTTCCACCACTGTGAGTAATAATAAATAATGCATATCAACATGCATTTGCATAGCATTTTTTTTACAAACCTTATATATATACATATATATATATTTATATTAAAGCTCATATTTATTTTATGTTGCATAATTGTATATTTTGATGTATTTGGTGCAGTACATTGAAAGAATTGTTTGAATAATTGTGTTGTGCATATATTGTGATTTGTTTGTGTGGAATTGGGATGAAGTGGGTCACCATGGGACTGTGAGACCGTACCGTTATATGGATCCAATATAATTACTGTTAGCCGGGTAAATGGGAGATCGGCGCCCCCGTGTGCACCTACTGCTATGATCTGTATGATATGGAAAACCACAAGTTGGTTTCTTTATTGGGCGCACCTGATAATCTAGATTTGATCGCAGCCCGCAGGGTGGCCTCCTGTTGTGAGCGCCTGATGATCTAGATTTGATGGAGACGACCGGGTTACCTCCTGTTGGTATGAAAAAGAAAAGAGAGAATGGAAAAACAATGAGAGGGCTGGTCAAGTGAGGATTAGACCGGTCGGCCAGTATGGGGGATCGACTCCCTGGTGCACATGTGAGAGGATGAGCCATGTGGGAGGACGGCTCATCGGGGGTTCGGTGACTCCACTGACTAATTTCCACGTGATGTGATTATTTGAAGGTGATATTGTTTGTGGGTGCTGATGTAATGTCATATGGTTGACTGTTGTGTGTTCATTCAGTATACTAGGGTGCATTTTGCTTGACTGTATGTGGTGTGTATTATTTATTATTATTCACTGAGTTGCAAAACTCACCCCCTTCTCTCCAAACTTCCCAGGTACTAGGAAGCAGTTGATCGGACTGAAGCTCTGCAATCTTCTCCGCAGAGTTATAAATGTAAACTTTATATTCTTGATATTTAATTTTGAATGTATAAATTATTCTTTTATCAGATTTTTTTTGGACTCCGCAGTTATAGGGCTGTGTATTTAAATTGGGCCTTATTGTTAGCACTACGCTATAAATTAATTATTGTGCAATTAACTGTAGGTAAACTAGTAAGCCCTTATTGTAATTATGAGTTATTGTGAATAGGCCCTGGTTAAATTTTATGTATTATTTGATATTGGGCCAGATGTTTGAAAATTTTATAAAACTTATATCTTAAGTCATATGGGCTTACTGTTTTGTTGAAATTAGGAGAATCATGTAGACAGATTGAATAATTTAGGCTTACTACGGGCCTCGGGGGCCTTAAGCTTACCTGGGCCCTAGTGCCGGTCCGGCCCACGGAAACGGGTCGTGACAAAGGTGGTATCAGAGCAAAAGTTCATAAGTCTAGATGTAACTGTGGAGTAATTCCTGTCATGTCTTGACATAGTCTTTCTTGCTTTCCTCTTCAGCGTTGTTCGCAGTCAGGTTAAAGTCAAGTTGTTTAATAATTAAAATTTGTATCCTTGTCCTCTAGAGATGTGATTTAGACTAGAATCCTTCTATGGAATAAATAATATTCATATATAATCTAAGTAGGTAAGAAGATAAGTTATATAGGATTAATAAGTTGAAGTTAGATGATGAAAGTGTGCTATTTTTATTTAATACGTGTTGAATATGGAATACATATATAAAAATGCAGGAATGTGTGTATATGTGTGCCTGCGGAATTGAGAATGAGTTGCTAATTATTTATTAAGAGAACTAAATGGTTCGGATTTAAGGACATTAGAATCTATTTAAGTGGTGCCTTGAATTAATATATGTATTTGGTGATATTTACATGATGTTGGTTGGTGGAATTTATTATAATTATTGAGATAAATATTTTTCTGGATGGAATGGATATACATGATTTTTATAAGGTTTGAATATTGAAGGATTTGGTGTGATTTGATATGATAATGGTGATGAGTATTTTTCATAAAGAATAATATTGGTGGAATTATTATATGAAGTAAGTTTTATTTATGAATAATCCCTGCTTGGTAGAGCAAAGTGTATTGTTGTATTCATCAACTATTTTTTTTAGGGTGTGAATATAGCGAATAATATAAATTATTGTGGTTAAAAGAAAAGTAAATCGCGATTTTTAGTAAGAGATAAATTACTCTAATCTTTATGTACTTAGTGGTGGATATTGTGTGGCTTGTGGAATCTTATGGTTTATCTAATGGTATTTAGTCTTTTGATGTTTAAAATTTGATGTTTAAAATAATTGTTGCACACTCGATGGTATGTAAAGTACAAACAATGATTTTTATTTAATGGGAGATTCTATGATCCGAGGAACAATTCTATAAGGGAATTAAGGTAATTATGTTATGTAAATAGTGGGGCATGATGATTAAGTGTATTGATGAATGACATCGGACCTGGAGAGATAATTACCCAATTATTGAATTGATATAATACTAATGAATTAGATAAGTAAGGATGGATCTAGTCCTGTTATTGTATGGATATTAAGAAGAATCAATTACAGAAACGTGATGAGTATAAATTAGTATGATTTAAATGAGGATAATTATTATTTGGAGTTTGATAAATTTGGGTCATTGTTATTAAAATTGAAAAAAAAAATAGGAGTGATGATGTATTAGGGGATTTAAGATAAGGATTTCTATATTTTGGGATTTCATGAGTGTAGAAAAATTGTGGTTTACAATTCATGAAAGAGTTAAGGATCCATGTGTGATATAATTAAGATCCTAGTACATGTAAGATGTTTAATAAGCCAGACTAAGCTTATGGATCAAGTATAATAAAATAAAAGTAAAAGATAGCAAAGGAAATTAGTGGTTTTGGGATTGAAATGCTATTATATTAGGTGATAACTATAATGGGAAAATTATAGCTTGAATAGTAATTTTATGCTGTAAATAAATTTAAGATTTATGAAAATTTAGAAAGTTAAGATGCTTTAGAATAAGTAGATAAGAATATGTAGTTAGACAAAAAGAAGTGAAATATTATTAAAGGTAGAATGATGGAACATGTATACTATGAAGGTAGGAAAATGGCTTTGAGGTTTAAAATAATTATCACTGTCGGTGAGAATTCTAATAGAATATTAAATAAATAATGGATGATGTTATAACCAAACTTATGAGTTGAGTTAATCGGTCTTTGCGAGGTGAATTTTGAGAATTTAATGGATCATAAATAGTAAATTTAGAATCTAAAAAGAGATCAAATATAGGAAGCTATTGAATGTCTTGTGATAAACAAATAGATAACTGAGTCGAGGGTTGTAATCCCGATGACAAAAGAACTTAGTACTTATATTCAGAAAGAAAGATAGATTTCCTGCTTGAGAGAAAGAGATAAGAAAATTTTGACTTCTGTAATTTGATAAGTGTATTATGTTTTATCAGTTATATTAATTGAACCCATATGTTGAGCTTATAAATGTATCATGTACAAGTGATATGTGTTATTAATAGTAATAACTGGGAATAAGAGTTGATAAAAGGTCATGGGATATAGCTTGAGATGACAATGAATGTGAATAAATGTAACTTGTTGGTGGAAAGTACATACATAAGGACTTTCTATTACTTAGTGCATATTTTGAAAGTTACTTATTTTATTGAATGGAGAAGAAAAGTTAACATTTATGACCCTAGTAGAACATAAAGGTATTTGGAATATTGGCATTTAGTAACAAACTAGCTGAGTTTTAATTTACTATTCGTTTAGAACAGTGAAACTTGGTATAAGAAATAAATAGGTGAATTTGGGATAGTTTTAACAATTTTAGTGAAGAGACTACATGCCAATATTTGAAGACTGATAATATAAGTTGTAAGATTATTGGATGTGATAGACTTGGAGAAAAGGAATAACCCAATGATATTATTATCTGAATATTCATAGGTATTCATGGGATTAAGAATAAACATAAAACAAGGATATAGGTAATTAAGAGTTGGATTATAGGTTTAACATCCTTAATCTCTTACTTAACTAGAGCAAAAAAAAAAAAAAAAAAAAAAGGGCACTACTTGTTTAGGATTCGTGATTTCTAGATACATAAACTTAGGTTTAAAACATTGATTAAAGACAGAAGAAATAAGCTTGTAGTAGTGGCAATAATTTATTCTCTTTAATTGGAAATGATTTAAATAGCACTTATGTGACATCCTACCGAGTCGAGTCTTAGCATAGAGTTGAGTAGTTGAGTTGAGTCGAGTTGCACCAAACCCGGTTGGGGTAGAATGGGTTTATAAGTGGAGTTACTTGATTGAGAGAAAAGATCAAGCTTGGGTATTAAGTGATAGCCTTTTGCTAATTGAGGTACCAGTTAAGAAGTTTTACATAAAATCCCTTGATTTTTGATGGCCTACCCGTGATTATCACTTCACTTTCCCATTTTCATCTTTATCTTCATCTTCTTCATTTTCTTCCTTTCCTCTTCCACCTTCCTTTCAATTTTAATGGTAGTTAAGCCTTAACTTCAATTTTTCTTCTATCCAAGTAAGTAAACCTTCTTGAAGTTCATAATTGAATCATTTGGTGCTATTATTTTAGAATTTATAAGAATTCTTATTTATAGGTGAAGGGAGTTCTAAGAGTGTAGAAAAAAGAAGTTAAAGAAGAACTCAAGCTTTTTGGCGTAAAGGTTTGATATCTCTTTTCCTTTACCATTTTCTTTGTATGAGAATTGTGTGGTGTGTTGCTAATGAGACAATATTGCTTCATGTTGAGTGGGAGGTCTGGTAATGGTGAGAAACAGGGGAGAACAGGGGAGGTATTGAATAAATGAAGTGAATATTGAGTTTATGCTGAAACAGGGCTTGCTGGAAATTTTACCAGTAACTTCATCTTGATTTTGACCCCATTTATTGATGGAATTAGGAAGTGTCATAGAAGAGTTATTTGTTCCTCTATGTGTTAGCTTTACATGGGTTTTTGAATCATCCAAATCGTAGTTGTATATTGAGATATATGACCAAAAGAGTACAGACAGTGCAGGCTGGAAAACGCGAAGCGCGCGCGCGAATCGCATGACGAGCTCGCGTTGCCTTCTCGCGCTCGCGATTTTCAAATGCGCGCTCGCGACTTTCACCTAAAACTCTCTGACTCTTATTTGGCACATCTCGCGCTCGCGACTTTCAAGTGCGCGCTCGCGACTTGTGCTCGCAAACTCTCTGACTCTCATTTGGCACATCTCGCGCTCGCGACTTTCAAGTGCGCGCTCGCGACTTGTGCTCGCAAACTCTCTGTCTCTCATTTGGCACTTCTCGCGCTCGCGACTTTCAAGTGCGCGCTCGCGTACTTGGCCCTTGGCCTGTAAGCGCTAGCGACCTTCATCGCGCGCTCGCGCATTTGGCCTGGGAACTCACTGTCTCTCATTTGGCACATCTACGCGCTCGCGACTTTGAAGTACGCGCTCGCGACTTGTGTTTTATGCACTTTTGGACTTCTTTTTCAATGCAATTGTATTCCTTTGCTTCACTTATATGCCTCTAATCATCTTAATACCAAAATACAACATTAGAACATGTATCAAAACAACATTCAAGCATGCAAATGATGTGAAATCAAATAAACATTATGAATTATGAAGTTATGAACTATTAATATGATGTTGTGTTATATTATTTACAATACCAACATTATGCTCCATTGAGGTTAGGTAGAAACCATGTAGATAAGGCTATGTTGCGACATAGGATAGCAGATCTGCACCTCATACAGCTTGATACTCCAGCTACAGGCCGTTGAGTGGATATGATTATATATGGGCCATAGCAGCCAAGCATACAGTATTCATCCAGTTTCATACAGTTTTTCTTATCACTTCGGTTTCACTATAACCTTATGGAGCCATACAGATATCTTGACATAACATTTCATGAATTATACAGTATTATAAACAGTACAAAAGATAATCAATGTATCAAGAAAGTATCATGATGTGTGTGCTTATATGTGCCATATGTGTTTACATGGTTCTTTCTATACATGTATGTGTTTAATTGTTTCTTTATCTGTTGAGATATCCACTGAGCTTTATTTGCTCAGCGAGTTACCTGTTTAACTCGCAGGTTTTGAGATTGGACCGTAGAGAGTCAGCTTACAACTGCTGCAGTTCATCTGTAGAAGACTCAGTCTTCAGGGTAGCTACTCATTTGGATGTGTATCTTTTGTCTATCCTTTTCATGGCATGTACAGGGCATACAGTTGGGCCCATTTCATTTTGACACTAGTATCATGTTTTGTAAAAATAAATTACATTATTTTTGTATACTACATCAGCATGCTATTATATTCAACATACATTATGATTTCAGCATGTCAGGCCATACAGTCAACCAGTTTGTAACGTCTCGACTCGGTTTATTCGGGTTTACGGGTGGACCGGGAAGGGATGTTACAACTTAATGGCAAAATTTGATAATAATCGAAAACTTTCTTGAGTTGGCAGCAATCATCTTATTTAATTATGAACAACTTCAATGATTATGAGGGCAAATATATGGAATTGGAATTGATGGAAAATGGATTGAGTCGGCATGTAGGTTTTGAATTTTAAAATAAGGAGTCCAAATTGGGATAGTAGTAAATTTGATTGAATATGTGGATTCTTGTATCAGTAAGATTAAATACTTGATTTGTGTATGAGCTTCTTATGGAATGATGATCATTGCCTATAATAGCTAGTGAGAGATAAATGAGGCGATACATCGATGTAGGACACATGATATATAGCTAATGAGTTAATAACCCTTACTTAGCAGAGGTTATGAAGGACTTAAATTCTTACGCGTAAAGGTGAATACTAGTGTCGAATCTGTGCCTTGGGTTATGAATAGTTTATTTTATTTGACGACTTGTAGATATAATACAACTCAAATTTAAATTAACTATAGTGATAAGGTAGATATCTAACTGTTCATCAGAACAAGTATTCTCCTGAGTGTGAATGTCATAACTTTTAGCAGTTGCAGCATTATGTGAGAAGCACAACCACCATTGTAGTAAACAACTGTTGCATCGTAGTTTCTTGTTAGCTTTAAAATTCGAGGACGAATTTTTTTTTAAGGGAGGAAGACTGAAACAACCCGAATTTTTATTTTCAAAAATTTTCCAATTAAATTTAATGAACCGACAGCCTGTAAATTAATATTAATATTTTAGTGCGAATACTGTGAGAAACCGGATCGAAAATCGATTGAAAAAGCTGAAAACCAGTTAAAAATCGATGATTTGGGCTGAATCGAATCGAACCGAACCGGTTTGACCCAAAACATCTAGAAAATTCCTTTTTTTATATATATCCAACGCTGCACCTTCATTTCTCACCCACCATTTCTGCGCCACCTCCAGCCCACCACCGCACCACCACCACCTCCTCCTTTCTTCCTTTTCTTCTTTCTTTCTTTCTTTCTTTTCTTTTCTTTTCTTTTCTTTTCTTCTTCCCTGCGTCTATCTCTGTGTGACTGGCGAGAGACAGCAGATCCACTGCACGCCACCCAGCCCTCACCGCCTCTCTCCACACCGCCAGTCGACCTCCGGCCACCAGCCCCATTTCCGGTTAATCGAATTCCGGCAACAATATATGAGGTATAATTTAGTTTTAGTGAATGAAATTAATTGTTTGTAGGTAATTTATTTAGTTAAGTTAGTGTTCTTGAATTTATTTAGTTAATTGATTTAGTTTAGTTAGTTTAATTTTAATAATTTTAGTCGATTTAGTTAATGTTAGTAATATTAGTTAATTAAATTAATTTTATTATTTGAAGTTAATTAATTTAGTAATATTAGTTAATGAAATTAATTTTATTACTTGTAGTCAATTAGTTTAGTTAAGTTAATGTTAGTAATGCTAGTTAATTAAATTAATTTTATTATTTGTAGTTAAGTAATTTGGTTAATTTAATTTGATAATTGTGAGTAGTTAACAGTTTTATAATTTTAGTATTGATTTAATTAAAGTAGTTTAAATATAATGTTATTGTAATGTATAATTTGGATTGTGTGGTGATGTTGAGATTGGAGGAGAATGGGAAAATGTTGTTTGATTAATTGCCCGACGGATGGGCCGTATGGATTGAATATTTGTGAAATTATTGATATTTTAATAGGTAGATAGTCAAATTTTTAAGGGAGATGATGCCGAAATTTCGGTAGAAAAATAAAAATAAATTTGGTATAAAAATAAAATAAATTTCGGTAGAAGAAAATAAATAAACTAGAGTTAGATAAAATAAAATAAAATAGAATAAAATAATAATAAGAATAAGAATAAGAATAAAAGTTATGTCAAAAAAGAAATTTAATGTAGAGAATAATTAAGTATAAAAAGTAAGAATAGGAAATAAAAATTATTAAAGGTAAATAAATATTTTATCTGATATAATTATTTTCTGGTGTCATTCTTTAAATTTCTTAGATCGCTCGGGTCCATCTAGTGCTCCTCCAGGACAGAATCAAAGCTAGAATTTCGCTTTCCACCACACTCTGAGTAATAATAAATAATGCATATCAACATGCATTTGCATAGCATTTTTTTTACAAACCTTATATATATACATATATATATTTTTATATTAAAGCTCATATTTATTTTATGTTGCATAATTGTATATTTTGATGTATTTAGTGCAGTACATTGAAAGAATTGTTTGAATAATTGTGTTGTGCATATATTGTGATTTGTTTGTGTGGAATTGGGATGAAGTGGGTCACCATGGGACTGTGAGACCGTACCGTTATATGGATCCAATATGATTACTGTTAGCCGGGTAAATGGGAGATCGGCGCCCCCGTGTGCACCTACTGCTATGATCTGTGTGATATGGAAAACCACAGGTTGGTTTCTTTATTGGGCGCACCTGATAATCTAGATTTGATCGCAGCCCGCAGGGTGGCCTCTTGTTGTGAGCGCCTGATGATCTAGATTTGATGGAGACGACCGGGTTACCTCCTGTTGGTATGAAAAAGAAAAGAGAGAATGGAAAAACAATGAGAGGGCTGGTCAAGTGAGGATTAGACCGGTCGGCCAGTATGGGGGATCGGCTCCCTGGTGCACATGTGAGAGGATGAGCCATGTGGGAGGACGGCTCATCGGGGGTTCGGTGACTCCACTGACTAATTTCCACGTGATGTGATTATTTGAAGGTGATATTGTTTGTGGGTGCTGATGTAATGTCATATGGTTGACTGTTGTGTGTTCATTCAGTATACTAGGGTGCATTTTGCTTGACTGTATGTGGTGTGTATTATTTATTATTATTCACTGAGTTGCAAAACTCACCCCCTTCTCTCCAAACCTCCCAGGTACTAGGAAGCAGTTGATCCGACTGAAGCTCTACAATCTTCCCCGCAGAGTTATAAATGTAAACTTTATATTCTTGATATTTAATTTTGAATGTATAAATTATTCTTTTATCAGATTTTTTTTGGACTCCGCAGTTATAGGGCTGTGTATTTAAATTGGGCCTTATTGTTAGCACTACGCTATAAATTAATTATTGTGCAATTAACTGTAGGTAAACTAGTAAGCCCTTATTGTAATTATGAGTTATTGTGAATAGGCCCTGGTTAAATTTTATGTATTATTTGATATTGGGCCAGATGTTTGAAAATTTTATAAAACTTATATCTTAAGTCATATGGGCTTACTGTTTTGTTGAAATTAGGAGAATCATGTAGACAGATTGAATAATTTAGGCTTACTACGGGCCTCGGGGGCCTTAAGCTTACCTGGGCCCTAGTGCCGGTCCGGCCCACGGAAACGGGTCGTGACAAATAATAATAATAATAATTTTATCATCTTATTTATTCGGACGCCCGATGCTGACTGAACCGAATTTAACTGAATTAATTTTTTTCTACATGTTTTAGCCAAATTAATTTTGATCATTAACCGAACGAGTTAAAGAAAATAAAAACTTAATTAACCGATCAAATTTAACTGAAATTTATTATTAACCGACTTTAATCGAAATTATTAATCACTATTTAATCAAGATAAAAATTGAAATATTTTATTTTTTAATTTTATTATCTACTTAATCAAAATGATGTAGTTTTAAAAGTCGATTAATTTGGTTAAATTAACTTTTAATCAATCACAGAAATTTTAATTTTCTTTAACCGAATATTTATCACCGAACCAAATTAATTGAATTAATCAAATTAACCGAATTGGCTGACCGAATGCTCACCCCATTTAGATTCATCAAATTAATAAAAACACTTGTAGTTGAGTGGATTCGAACTTAATAACTCCCACTCTAACTAGCTCTCACCTAATTGATAATAATAATTTTATTAAATGGAGTTGAATTTCAGGTCTTTTTTTTTTTTTTTTTGAAGGAATTGCAGGTCTTATTTAGAATTCTATATTAAGTTCAATATACTAAAAATAGTAGGCCCCTAAATAATACTTCTAAGTTTATAATACTTATAACTGTTTTAAATAAAATGTAACTATCTTGGCAATTCATTTTTAGATATTTTAATCCCATATATAACAATTGGTCGTCAAATAAATCTAAAATTTTTAAAATATAAATCAAATCAAATTAAATAAAATATAAAAATCAATTAAATTTATTTAATTCAATTCGATTAATTCACTTTTTACTATTTTTAATTGGATTTGAATTTATTTGTTAAGCTAAACGAAAAAACAAGAATGAAAAATTTTTTTATTTGAAACTTAAATTGAAAAAATTAAATCAAAACAAACTAATTCAATTCGAAGAAATAGATTGCATGTCCAAAAAATAATTTATTTCTATCTGAAGGTGTGAAGTGGAGACACATATGCGAAAAAGAAAAAAGAAATTCAGACAATAAAACCAAACAAGAATTTCCAAATAATTTCAATAAAGAATCAATGATAGTATGTTTTTAGGACAAACAAAAAGAAATACGTAAATATTGTCAAAAGAGTAAATTTAGCACCCCACGTTATTAGCATCTAAAAGCTCCTTCTCCAAAATCGTTACTTAACCAGAAAACATATAAATTTAATTTTTTCTTTTTGATTTATGTGCCAAAAGAAAAGTCTTCTTTTGCCAGTTCTAATGTCTCCCTCCTCATCAAAGCTGGTCTCCTGTCTTCTCCTCTTCTTGCTCTAGGGTTTATAATTTCAAAAAATAAGAAAAACCCAAATTTTATTACAGATTTAATTTCTTTATCAAGTCTTTGTTTGTAATTTGTGTTTTTTGAAAGCAAACTGAAACAAAAAATGGGTCCAATTGCAAAGAATGATTGCTGCCATTATTGATGAGCTATGCAAAAACAGAGAATTTGATTTAGTTGTTAGAGTTTGATGGCATCGGCGAGGAATCTGATCGGAGAAACGGGAGGCAACCGGCCAACGACAATGAGAGACGAAGAAAAGGCGAAAGAGGATGATTCGCCTTCCGCTAAGAAGCCCAAGTTGGAGAAGTTTCCTTTTACAAGATGGGAATTCGCTGCCGCTTTTGGTGTCTTTTTTGTCTTCTCCACCGGTTTATTCT